>NC_089235.1:79212034-79294930 GCF_963924675.1 Phocoena phocoena
ACCCCACACCCCACTCGAATCTTCTGTGAAGCAAGGAATCAGGTGATGGCATCAATTCTGCTCCGTGAATTGGGGCCCCACCCTGATCAACAGTGGCCCCACTGCTGTCACCTTGTCAACTTCCCCTCCACCAACGTCATCAACAATGGCCCCCGATTCACCTCCTCCAGCTTGCAGTTACCCCCTCCCGTAGGGTCGCCATCCCACCATCACATCCATGCCCACCGTCACCAGTGTGCAGGATACCCAGTGCCCATCCTTCCATCCTGGCTGACCTTCACAGAGAGGACCCAAGACCACCAGCCACTGCAACTCAACCCCAAACAAACAACCGATTAGAAACCGGGCACAGAACTTACACATTTCTCCGAGGAAGATACACAAATAGCCAATAAGAATATAGAAAGAGATGCTCAGCATCGCTAATCACTAGGGGAAAGTAAATCAAAGCACAGTGAGATACCGCCTCACGCCCATCACAGTGGCTACTATAAAAAAAATTTTTTAAAAAGAAAACAACATGTGCTGGTAAGGATGTGGAGACACTGGAATCCTCGTTCACTGTGTTACTGGGAAGGTAAAATGGCGTGGCCACTGTGGAAAACAGCGTGGAGGTTCCTCAGAAATTTAAGCCTAGAATCACCATATGACCCAGCAATCCCACTTCTGGGTAAATATCCAAAAGAAGGGAAAGCAGGGTTTCAGAGGGATATTTGTACGTCGTATTCATAGCAGCACAATTCGTGATCATGTACAACGCAAGCAGGCCAAATGCCCATTGACGGATGGACGCATAAACAAAGTGGAATATTATTCAGCCTTAAAAGGGAAGGAAACTCTGACACCTGTTACAACACGGACAAGCCTCGAGGACGTTACGCTAAGTGAAGCAAGCCAGTCACCAAAGGACAAACAGTGCGTGATGCCACTCACGTGAGGGCCCTGGAGCCGCCAAACTCAGAGACGCGGAGTAGAACGCTGGGGACGGGGGCTGGGCCGGGGGGTGGGGAGTTAGTGTTAAGGGGGACAGAGTTTCAGTTGGCGGAGATGAAAAGAGCTGTGGGGAGGCATATGGTGGTGAGGGTTTCGCACAAAAATGTGACTATACTTCATATTATGTTAAGGATATTAATATTTAGGTGTATATCCAAGTGTACGCTTAAAAATGTTTAAGATGGGGGGCTTCCCTGGTGGCGCAGTGGTTGAGAGTCCGCCTGCCGATGCAGGGGACGTGGGTTCGTGCCCCAGTCCAGGAAGATCCCACATGCCGCGGAGCGGCTGGGCCCGTGAGCCATGGCCGCTGGGCCTGCACGTCCAGAGCCTGTGCTCCGCAATGGGGGAGGCCACAGCAGTGAGAGGCCCACGTACAGCAAAAAAAAAAAAAAAAAAAAATGGTTAAGATGGTAAATTTTATATCACGTGTATTTTAGCACAAATTTTTTTTAGAGAGAGAGAACGAATCAGGCCATCCTGCCACACAGATGCATTCATGGAGGTGACAAGGAAAACCAAGTGAGCATCAAAGTTCGGCAGGTAAGGACAGATGCTGGAGGACCCGGGAAAGGAGAGCGACGCCTCAGTCCTGAGTTCCTCCAAGGCTCCTCAGAGGTGGGCGGGAGGAGAGACCTGCTGAGCCCGTCTGCAAAGTTCCTGGCACAGCGACCTGGGGCCCCTGAGGGGAGCCCACCCAAGTCCTGCCTCCTGGTCAGCCCACGTGCCACCCTGGATCTCAGCATCCAGAGCTCACATCCCGCCAGCCAGGGACATGATGGTAAGGCAACGGGTGCGTTCAGTGAATCATCGCACCCTGGACACGTGTGACACCTCAGAGCAGGGGTAGGGCAGCAAGGGCCGGCCTGGCCTCCTTCCCAGGCCCCTCTCTCCACAGGACAAGCCTCTGTCCTTGCCACCCTCCAGGCCTGGCTCTGCCTCCCCTGCTGGGGCAGTGTCAGGCCTTGGCCCTCTGTTGGACCCAGTACCCGCCCTTCCCCACCCCGCGTGTGCCCGGAGCAAAGCCCGCTGGATGCCTGTGGGATGCGAGCCAATGAATGAACAGATGAAGGAAGATACACCCAAGCCAGGGATGGGAAGGGAGGACGAGGGGCAGGCCCTACGGACAGGAGGGGTCCGGACCCACAGGCTCCGTTCTGCCCTGGCCTGCACCCCCTGGGCACGAGCCCTTTGACCACTGATCGTCCATCACCAGCGCGTGTGTTACAAAGCAGGAACTGAGCACCCCCTGTGTGCGGGGCCTGCGCTGGGCCAGCCCAGGGTCTTGACTGATGCACGGGAGGGTGTGACCAGCGGCACAGACTCTGGCCTCAGATGCACCCGCCAGCTGTGTGACCCCGGCCGACGCCCACGCCTCTCTGAGCCTCAGTTTCCTCCTCTGTAAAATGGGGACAACAGCACCCACGTCATAGGGTCGAGGGGAGAACTGAAGTTGAGGGAAGGCCAGCTCCTGCTCAGCATCCGTGTCAGGGGCCCAGAGGGGCAGAGAGGAGCCCGGGGTGAAGGCCTTGCTGGCAAGATGCCAGAATTCACCCAGAAGGGAAGCTGCAAGAAATGAAAAATAAAAGTAGAAGCCCCGCCCCCCATTGGCGGCGTGATAATGAGAAATTAAAAGAAAGAAGGGGGTGCAGGACAAAACTAGTTGGGAGATGTCAGGTGGGATATTTATGGAATTCTTCAATAAAAGGCTGGAGAAGGTGAATATTTTTATGATTCAAAATGTCTGGCTCCAAACAATCAAGGTTCATCGGAAACAATGTATGCAAATTTATTTAAATGACTTGGGAGGGAGGGGAGGAGACTTGGGAGGCTCTGCACAGGTTGGGGGCGGGCGGGGGGGGGGCGGGGGGCAGTGAGGCCTGCAGGCGACCAGAAGCTGCCACTGGGCCAGGGGTCACACCGGCCGAGAGAGCGAGAGTGGCCAGCCTACCCTCCGCCTCGACACGCACGTTCCCTGGATGAGGCCTTGCCTCGGTCCACAGAGTGACTGCCCGTGACCACCAGCAGGACGTGGGCAGAGGGAGCCTGGGTTCTGCGGTCAGCATAAAGGAGAGTCCTCTGGGAAGCCCCTGCCCTGTTTGTGCCCCCTTCCTTTCAAAACCCGCGTTGCCGGGCACTGTCCCCAGCCTCCCAGTCATGACCTTTGCTCGACCCTGAAGCCCTGGAAGACAGAACCCCTGACTGTCCTGCCCCCTCCCCCCGTGGTCCCTGCACCCAGGACAGTGCCTGCACATCACAGGGGCTCCATCTACGGAACGAATGAGGGAAGGAAGGAACCGACAGGAGAGGCCAGTCACCCACCTGGCTCCTCCCTGAATGAATGAGTGAATCATTCATTTAATCTCCAAAACAAGCAGGTGAAAGAGCTAATGATATGTCCACGTTAAAGGTGAGAAAACAGGCTCAGAGCCACACAGTAACTTACCGGGGCTTTGGTTCGGGGGGGCAGTGAGCCTGTTGGAAACAGCACCGTCTTTGGAGACAGACATGCCTGGGTCAAGTCCTCCCTCTTCAACCTGCTGGTTCTTGTCACTTACCTCCTTGGGGCCAGTGTCCATCTGTAAACGGGGCCACGTGACTGCTGTGGGTTGAACCGCGTCCCCACAGTGTTCAGCGAACTTCCTGTGTTGAAGCCCTAACCCCAGGATCTCAGAATGTGATGACTGTGTTTGGAGATGGGATCTTTAAAGAGATGATTAAGGTAAAGCAAGTTCATGTGGGTGGCCCTGACCCAATCTGACCGGCGGTCCTTATAGGAAGAGATCAGGACACAGACGCACACAGACGGATGACCACGTGAGGACACAGGGAGAAGGTGGCCGTCTACACACCAAGGAGGGAGGCCTCAAGGGGAACGAGCCCTGCCAACACCTTGATCTCAGACTTTCAGCCTCCAGAGCCAGGAGACAATACGTTTCTGTGTTTAAGCCGCCCCATGTGGTATTTGTTATGGCAGCCTGAGCTGATCAATACACAGGGCTGTGGCTTATATTAAAGGAACAGACCAAGGAGCGAGGAGGGGTCAGAGTGGGCATGCAGTGGGAGGATGGAGCCAGGATACAAGCGTCTCTTGTCATCCATCCCCTTCTGTATTTAATTTAAAGTGAATTAATTTCAATTTAAGGAGGCACGTGTGGCTGGCACCCAGGACGGTGCAGCTTTCGGATCCCTCTGGTGACTCTTTGGAGAGGATGGTGTGGGGACAAGGGGACCCATTAGGGTCTGCCCATGACCACGGCGGGGGAGAGTGTGAGACTTCCCCCAGCAGGGCCATGATGGAGAAAGCCCCCGCCTGCAGGCCGTGTCCTCGTAGCCAGAGGACACCCGATTTCCACAAACCTGAATGTAAAGATCTTGCCGCTGAGGACTTGCAGAGTCATCAAGCCCCCCGCCAGCCCCACCGCCCGGCCGAGAAAGGCCCAGCCCCGCCGGACACTCTTCCTTGCTGCCTGGCGCCCGCTGGCTGTCCGTGGCTGGCCCACCCAGAAGTGAGTGACAGGGGCAGAGAGCAGGGGCAGGGTGGGAGGAGAAAGGATTTCCAAGGCTGCTCTCACCTTGAACCCAGACAGGAGAGTCCAGCGCCCTCTGCAGCTAACAGCCCCACCAGCAGCTGCAATTAGCACAGAGCCGTTGACAGCTAAATAATATAACAGTTATCATAAAGAATATGCAGCCGTGATGAAGCTCAGGTTATTTATAAAAGGATTAATAATTGAGACGTGAGCCTGCTGACGGATGAGCGCTCAGCAGGGACACTGCCCAGCTCCCTGATCAGAATTTCTGTGGGGAATAATGAGTCCCCTTAAGAAGACAAAGACCTTGAAGTTTCCTCTGCTATTTACACACTAATTCCTGGCAATGAGGAAATTAATGTGGAGAGTCCGGCTGAGCTCCGGTGACATGGGAAGGCAGGAGATGCATCTGGCCCTGGTGTCCTGGCCCGGAGAGGCCCACATAGGACTTGTCTGTGGTTCTGGAACGCCAAGGATTAAGTGAGTTATTAGACCGAAAGGTCAGACACCATCCTGAGAATACAAGCGCACGAGTAACTCAGAGAGGGGGACCCATGGGCCCTTTGCCACAGGGGCCATGGCACGCTCCCGAGATAGAGGGGAAGCTTGACCGACGGGCCTGGTTTCCAGGGTCACGGTGGGCCACGGGGAGAGGAACCGGACTGGCTGGGGGGCCGCCCCTCTCCCCTCACCTACTGCTACCAATAGTGCTGGTAAACTGAGTGTTTACCTCTGCTTCTGAGGGCTGGTCCCAGGCCTGGGTCAGGCTGGAGCTCGGGCTGGCCCAAATCAAGGACCTCCCCGCCAGGCATGTCTGGTTTCTGGAGGCCACTCTGCCTCGAAGGCCTCCCCACTCCTCACCTACCTCCGTCACCAGGACTCCGGGGCCAGCTCACACTGTCTCAGTCTCCCGGGCAGCCTTAACCAAGTTCCACGGACAATGGGGCGGCTTAAACCATGGACATCTATTGTCTCACGTTCCTGGATGCCAAGACACCTGAGATCAAGGTGTGGGGAGGGTTGGCGTCTCCCAAGGCCTCAAGGGAGAATGTGTTCCAGGCTCCTCCCCAGCTTCTGGTGGTACCGGCATCCTTGGCCTCCCTTGGCTTGAAGAAGTATCACCCAGTCTCTTCACGTTCACATGGCGAGCATGTCTGTGTTCAAATTTCCCTTTTCCTAAGGACACCAGTCATGTTGGGTTAGGGTCGACCCCAGTGTGACCTCGTCTTAACTAATTACTCCTGCAAAGACCCTATTTCCAAATACAGTCACATTCTGAGGTACTGGGAGTTGAAACTGCAACACAAATTTGAGGGGACACAATCCAGTCCAGGACACCCCGTGGGCAGGGCCCCCTGGTGCAGCCTGACCATCGCAAGGGCAGGATACAGCCCCAGCCAGACGCTGGCGGTCAGGGGGTTTGGGGAGGCCACCCGTGCTGGACACCCAGGAGCTGTACGCCTTCTGCCCCCTGAGTGGGCATGGCCACCAGACAAAGAGGACACTTGGACCACCAACCGCAAGCCATCAGCTGTGGGGCGGTGGGGGAGGGGGGTTATTACTCATTCGTTTTTGTCTTTTTGCATATTGACTAGACGGGTAGATCCTCAGAACAGAGAGGGATCCTTGACACAGCCTGGTCCAAAATGCCACCCGAGCCATGACCCTGTCCTCCCCAACGTGTCACCCAGCACTTTGGGGACATGAGACGTGGCACTGCCCGTGGGGAGGGCTGTGAGCATGTCAGAGGCTGCTCTGCGCCTGGTGCCACTTTGTTCTTCATCAGCCAGGGAGGCCTCATCCCCATTTTACAAACAAACAGGCCCAGAGAGGCCAAAGGCTGGGCCCAGGGTCACACAGCCAGCTGGGATAGGCTGCCACAGGACTCCAGGCTACGCCTGGCCAGCCCAGCCCACTGCTCGCACTTAGTGATGCCTTCTCACCTAGGACCAAACTGGCCCTCCCTGAAGCGGCCCCGCCTCTGACCTTGGGTCATCTGTAAAATGGGGTCATGGGACCCACCTTCCTGGGCTGGTTCCAGGATGCAGCACCTCACACAGGGCCCAGCAGTAGTGGCACTGGCCCCCCATCCCGGAACAGCCTTTCAGAGATCCTAAACCTGCCCTGAGAACCACAAACAAACCCGCGTCCCTACGGGGGACAGTCCCCACCCAGGAGCATTTATGGAGCTCCAACTGCATACCCAGCCCCTCTGCACTGTGCATGCAGGCGACAGGCCCCTCCTTGTGCTCACTTTCGTCCCCTCTGGTGGGGCTGCCAGCCTGGCTCCCAGGGCTCTACCTCCGCTCACAACATTTATAACCACATCCGAAAGCTACAGCCTTCTGGAGATAGCCTTCTTCGCGTCCCCACAGAGCGCCTGAATACTAATTGAAAAGTGATTAATTGCATTCTCGGAGCTCCTCTCCTTGCGGGAGGCGGGGCCCCACTCTCCACACCCCCTAACTGGGCTTGGGGCAGGGCAGCGGGGGAGTCGTGGTTTTGTTTTTTTTAATGCTGAGCTGTTTCTAGTCTGATTTAAATTTCACAGGGAAAGCCTTAAACCACGAGCCCGGCTCAGCGATGGAGTCCAATCCCCCAACCTGGGAAAATCCCTGCCCCACTCAGAACCCCCCTTTCCTCCCTCGTAAGGTGGGGCTGTTGGAATCAGACTGTCTGGGTTCAAATCCCAGATCCCCATAATTGCTGTGATGAAGTTTGGTCCAGTCTTGCCCATGCCAGCTCTTTGCTATCCTCCTGGCCCCCTTGTTCCCTCCAATGTGCACACACATTCCCCCTATCTACCCACTGTCCCTTTCCCAGGATTCTGCTCAGAGGTCACCTCCTCCAGGCAGCCTCTCAGGGCCCCTCCTCTCTGCTCCAATAGCGCCATGGGCATCTCCCCACAACAGGTTGTTGTGGCTGCTGGTCACCCACTGGAGAGCGAGGCCGGCATCCTACTACCCCTGCCCCCCACAAACCCTGCACTGCACGTGGCCAGAGACACCGGGTCTCTCAGTGAAGACTGGGTGCTCATGAGGAAATGCCTTCCTGGATCCAGGTTGGAGGCCCGGGGCCAGGACTGCTGGGTAGTGAGGCACAGATGGCTCCTTCCCGCAGGACTGTTAGAGAGACCCACCCGGAGAGAGTCTGACAGGTCAGTGACGGGGTGGGGACCCGAGGGGACTGTGCGGACCAGGCCAGGGCAGGGCCAGTGCCTGGGTCAGACCTCATTCCCCTGTGGGAGCTCAGAGGGACAGCTGGCTGCAGGCCGCGGGCTGTGATCGCTGATGGCCTGGCCACAGGGCACCCAAGGAGCAGCCGTCCCCATGGCACTGGCCCAAAGGCACTGGCCCATCTCTGCTGTGCTGTTGTCTCCAAAGTGTAGGGTAGGCCTTCACTGAGCCCTAATCACAAGTGCCTGAAATCCTGCCAGAAACACAACCTTTGAGGCTTTTTTCCTCATTTAAATTTTTCCTTGACATTTGCACACGGTGAACAAGGACAAAGAACCAGGGACGCAGCAAACTGAGCTGCAGGGTCTCCTTGTCCCAGGAGGCAAGAGAGGCCCCTGGACCACCCTGGCTGCAAGAATGGAGATGGACACAACGGCAGGAGGTGACTGTCCCGGGCTGGCCACGCTTAAGGGCTCGACGCCGGGGTGATCCCCACTACACAGAGAAGGAAACCGAGACTCAGAAGGGAGACGTGTCCCCGCCAAGGGCACACAGCTGGGGACTTTCTCCATCTGTTTTGAATAACAGCACCCTGTCCTGCAGGGCCTGCCATCCCGACGGGAGCCCTCACGTCTGATCCAAGTCCTGGAAATCCAGTCAGTCAGTTCAACAGCCTTTCCCACAGCACTAGATACCAGGAAGGCGCAGGGCTCCAGTCACCGGAGACTCACCTGACACGGTCTCTTGCTGGGAAGGCGGTTAGCAGGTTGCTCTGACGCAGGGGGAGGAGACTGGACTGCAGGGCCCCAGCACCAGGCTCACCCACCCAGCCATGCGGCCTCGGCCAGTTCCACAACCCCGCAAGCCTCAGTTTCCCCACTGGTCGAAGGAGGACCACTGGCTCCAGGGCACTGAGCTGGTGAGACCGGGGAGCCAGGGCACAGAGCTCCCGGGAGAGGGAGGGCTGCCGCACAGGGCGGGGGCCTTTGGGAGACACCTTCCCAGAAACCGCTGTGTGTAACAGCGATGCTCTGGGTGCTGGAGGAGAGCGAGCCCCAGCGAGGGGTCCCTTAGCCAGCAGTGCACAGCGGAGCCTGTCAGCCGGGCCTCCCAGGGCCAACCATCGCTGTGACCCTCTTGTAAGAGGGTCCAGGCTGTCGTGTATCCGCAGAGGTGGGAGCTTCTCCCAGGCTCCGCGATCAGGAGAAGGCGTGGGGCCAGGCCCACAGGGTACTCCCGCGGGAGCTCGTGCAGGGAAGGCTCTCTGCACGGCCCTCCTGTTCTCGGCCTGGGCTTTGAGGAGGTAGCCAGGCCAGGCTGGAGGAAGCGCCTCCAGGCATCCACACTTCACTCGGGTCAGGGCCTGGGCTCGGCCACACACAGCGGCCGGACCACAGACCCATGACCCTCAGCCCGGACGGTGCTGGAAAGGCCCCCCAGGCTGCAGCACATGCTGGGCCCTGGCCTCTCTCGGATGCTGGCACCACTGGGTCAGGCTCTGAGGAAGTGGGATTCAGATGCCCAGGCCTGGGACCTGGCTCCGGACGCTGACTGCGTCGGGTGTGGGCAGCATGGGGACTTCCGTGGGCTCATCCTGAGCTTCCGCGTCCAGCCCGCATTCGCCTGTGCTTTGAGCAGTAACAGAAGGTTCTGGTCCTCTCTGAAGCCGGTGGCCCCTGGGGCACATCCTCGGGGCTCGACTGTCAAAGGACCAAGTTTCCGGGAGAGTGACCCTCAGGTGAGGAGTGGGGAAAGGGGGCGTCTTCAGTGCCAAGTGTGGACAAGCTGGTGGTATTTTACCAAGAAAGGGCAATGCCCCTTGTTCTGGGAGCCGCACTGTCCCTGCCTGTGACCCACACGAGAAGGCGGGAGTGGGGAGGGCAGTGGGGGAGGGGTAGGAGGGGGGACTCTTAGGACCTCGCGGTTGCTCTCAAGACTTCTTGGGCCGATGGGTTTTGCACACAGGGACGTGATGTGACCCAGGTGCTGGCGGGACCCTGGGGGGGGCGCTGTTGAGAACCCACCGTGTCAGGAGACCTGAGAGGCCACGTGGACACGCGGGCGGGGCCGGACTCCCGTCTCCTCTGAAGACAGAGAGCACAGCAGCTGCCAACAGGCCGGCTACGGGGGGCGCCACTTGGCCCTCAGCTCTGAGCCTCTGCGGGGATCTCTGGAGCTCAGGATCCTGTGACCGCCCAGGGCAGGCGGTGGCGGCTGCACGTGGGGTTTCCGGAGAGACCTGGCGGGACGCAGACCCTGGGGGTCCAGGCTGGGCCCCGGGTGAGGGGGGCAGGGGCCGAGCAGGGGGTGGCACACAGGCTGGTGGGGGCAGGGGCCCGGCACTGCCACGGGAGCCCAGGCCTCTGGTCACGGCTGACCCTGAGCCGGCCTGGGCCCGGGGAGGTGGCCGGGCCTGGCACCACCCCGGCTGGGTCTGACGCTGCTCACAGGCAGGACAGAAGCTCAGACCGGGCCCCGAATCCAGAGCTCCCCGCGCTGGCCCTTGGCGGGCCAGGGCCGGTCTTAGGAAGAGTGGCTCCCATGCGTGCAGGTCCTTCCCAAAGCTCCTTTCTGCAACGCCAGTTCCCAGGCTGTGCCGAGGTCACTGAATGCTTACTTGTTGCCTTTCCCCTTCCTTCGACACAGTTATAGATTAATTAATTCTCAACAAGCAATATCTGACCTACATCAGCTCCTCTGTAAGACGGCAGAGCCAGAAGAAAGAGGCATTCGGCTATATAAAGACAAGGATCTATTTTAAAAGAGGCCTGTGTGCGGAGAGTCAGCTGTTCCGACGACATCCTTGTTACATAAGGCTTATTTAAAGGCACCACACACCCTCTCGCCCGCGCTAGATTCATGGCTGGGGAGCTCTGAGCACGGGGTTAATCACCCCATTCAGTCTGGACCCTCCAGAGGGGCTCTGACAGGAGAACGGTCTCCCTGGGGCGGACGGGGGCGGGGGGCACCCGCACCAAAGCCTGAGCGCCTGGCGTCGCCGGATTACACTCCCCCCGCCTCCCCGCCCATATCAAAGCCCCGGCCTCGCCATGTTTTGGTTGCGGGATCCTCGTCTCATTCATCTTGGTCTCCCTCAACACCAGAGAGAGTCCGGGTGGTCGGAGGCATCACTGCTGAAGAATTAGGCTGTGGTGTGGCGAGGAGAGCACCAGGCTCGGGAAACGGCCATGTTGCTCAGCTGTGTGCCAGGCGCTGCCACCAGCTCGTAGGTGCATAGTCCTCTTAATCACCGCAGCTGCCCTGTGAGGGAGGTTCCCCTGGTACCCACGTCCCTGTGCCCCTCCCTCTGCGTGGCAGGACTCACCACAACCGCAAGGAGCGGAACAGGCAGAAGACGTGGGGCGTCGTTTCCAAGATTAGTTTACAAAAGGCTGTGGTTTCCCTCTCTGGCTCTGTGGGGGAACCTGCTGCCCTGCTCCCTGGGGGAGGCCACCCTGCGCAGAGGCTCCCGCGACGAGGGACCGAGCCCGCCAACACCACGCGAGGGAGCTTGGACGCTGACACCGCCGCCACGGTCCAGCCCTCAGATGAGACCACAGACCCGGCCCCCAGCTCGCCGGCAACCTCACGAGAGGCCCTGGCGCCTGGGTTCCCGACCCGCAGACGCCGTAAGAGAATAATTGCTGGCCACTTAAGTCACCATGCACAGGGGTGAGTTGTCACGCAGCAGTAGAGAACTGACACGCTGCCTCGCTGTCAGAAGCTGACCCTCTGAGCCATCGACACGGCTCAGGCCACACTCACATGGCCAAACCCAGGTTCAAACTCCCATCCACACGGCTCTGCACAGCACACAGATCTGGGACCCAAAATCAGGGGCAGTGGGCCAAGCTCTGGCCTGCTGCACTCTGGGGGAAGCGGCAGAGGGCCAGTCCCCCAGGCCGAAGCAGAGGAGTCCATCACGAGGGTCCGCCCGCTCCCACGGAGGCCCACCTGCCACCTCCTCCGCTACTGCCCGCACCCCCTCCCCTGTGCTTTTATCCCGAACTTTCCCTGTTTCAGGCTCTGTCCCTCCCACAGGAGCCCCATCTGCTTCATCCTGAGGCAGGCCTGGCACACAAGCCGCCCTGTGAGCCCAAGAAGGGGCCTGTCTGGAGGCTTCCTGCAGAGAGCCATGCCTGACCCCAAGCTCCAAGCGCAGGGGTTGGAGGCCCTCTGGCTTTGCTGCCTCCCACTCCCCCTCCCCTCCCTCACTCTCCAAACCCCACCTTGCTCTCAGCCACACCCACAGTTCCAGCAGAGACCCTCCCTGCCTGCCCGCGTCAGCCTGGGGCCACCGAGGCAGGGCCAGGGCCCCGCTCCACCCCACTGCAGGATGGAACACAGCTCTAGGCTGTCCTGCTCCTCCCCAAGCCTCAGTCTCCTCATCTGGAAAATGGGAGAAGCCAGAGCAGCAGCCAGACCTTGCTTCAGCAAAGCCCAGGAGGCCCCAGCCGAGGCCACGTGGGCCATGCGGGCGAGGCCAGGCTTGGTCCTGGACGACTGATACGGTGTGGACGGCCCTGCAGGGGGGAAGCAGGGCGAGCACACTGCACGCGAGCTGTGGGGCACCGCGGTCCTTACCTGGAGACCCCGTCCGCGGGGCCCCGTCCCGGCTTCCTCAAAGGATGGGCCCGTGAGCTCGTGGCTGGTGCGCTCACCAGCCTCCCGGTGGCCACACTTAGAGGCTGTTTCCAGGCCGGGGCTGAGCCCCAGGTGCAACAAGGGATGGGCCTGCCCGGGGGCCTCCCATCCCCCTTACCTGCCCCGCAGCTGGGCCAGCCTCGCGTCTGCGCCTGAGTATGGATGGCCCTCTGGGTCAGCGGGAGCACAGGGCCTGGCCATGGGGTGCTGCACATGGAAGGGGGCCCTGGGGCCTGCCTGGTGGGAGGGGTGTTGACGGGAGGCGGAAGCACCTCCCGCTCTGGCTGGCTCGGCGTGCTGTCTGTCAGGAGTTCCGTGGAGCTGGCCAGGAGGGAGGGGGCAGGGGGCACGGGTCCGGGGGGCCAGACTTGGGTGGACGGGCACGCGGGAGGTGGCTTTGCAGTTTCAGTCATCCCGGAACAGCCGCCCTGGGCCCTCCTCACGTCCGCACCAAGAATCCGGGGTCCCGGGGGTCCGGGCCCCCCACCCCATGCACAGGTCTGGGGGCGATGCAGAGCTGGCAGAAAGCTCCCTGCCCCTGGGCTCCTGTCCAGCATGCCTGAATTCACTGACCCCTCGCTCACTTCATCGTGTGCTTGTCCTCTGGGCAAGCCCCCTGCAGCCATCAGAAGGGAGACCTGCCCCCTGAAGCTCACGGTCTTCGGGGATTGGGGGGGCGACAGACCATGCAAACGAAATCAGCAAATGCACATGGGTCAGGGGAGGGGCAGCCTCTCTGAGCAGGAGGCTGTGGACCTCGGACCTTTGGGGATGTAGCCCTCTGGGTCCCTCAGTCCCCCTGGGAAGTGACTTCTGAGCTAAGCTTTAAAGGAAATCCAGCCACTCAAAGGAGAGACAGCAATCCGGGCAGAGGAATAGCACAGGCCGCAGGGACGGGGCGGCAGAGGCCAGGCCTCCTCGGGAGATAAGGGGCCCGGGGACGTTTCTGAACCCGCCCGTGTGGACAGGGGTCTCCCAGTGGGAAGGGGTGTGAGCACCAGGTGACCCTAAACAACACTGAGCCCCATCCACCCTCAGAAGGACGTTCCCTTTTCTTGACCCCCCATCTTCTGGATGTTTCCAGCTGGCACTCCAGCTGGGACGCTTCGGCTCTCAGAGCCCCAGACCAGAAGCAGATAACGCGGCTCCTCTCGCTATAGGTTTAGTTTCACAGTTTCCATTTATTTATGGAGACAGAAAAAAAAAAAAAAGTTTTTCCATTTGTAGCCAGAATACAAGCACTCCAGGTAAAAGAAAAGTGTTTTAGGATCCAAGCGGGGTTATTTGCATATCTGTGAAGACTAGAAGGGCAGGTGTTCCCCCCGCAACCTTGGGTTTCCCTCGAGAGCATCTGGGAAACCAGGAGTGAGCCCGGAGGTGCGGGCCCTCGAGCTGGGCCCTTTCCCAGGCCCAGCCCCAGGGACCCAGCATCCTTCCGGCGCAGGGAGCCGGCAGTGTGTGTGGGGAGAGGTGGGAGGACTCGCACACCCCGATCCTGCCAGACCCTCCCTCTGCGCCCTTCCTAATGCAGCCCTAGGAATGTCCTCTCATCTCCCTGCCTCACCGTTAAGTTCCCAGGAACTTTCTCCTGGTCGTCGTCTTATCCTTACGGCGACTATGCTAAGTATCGGGTGATACTGTAGTTGGGTATTACACGCACCGTGCATATGAGAGAGGGAACGGTCCAGGGAGGTTTATTCATTTACCCCAAGACACACAGTAAGGGAGAGGTAGGACCACAGTCTACAGCTCCAGACCGCTGCTCAGTCCAAGCCCCTCTCCAAGGCAAAGCCAGTCTCAGACTCCACATTGCGAATCCCAGCCTCTTAAAACCTGAGCTCCAGCAGCTTTAGAAACTGCCCACGCTCTCCCATCTAAAATGGCTGAGAGTTGGGAAAGAAACGTACCACTCGCCGGGCGCTAGGCAGCTATGCAGCAGGTGATGCGGGCCCGGCATCCCCTGCGAGCCTCAGGCTCCACCCAGGCTTGTCCCGTGAAAATACTGCACGTTAACCAGATCCGTTGGTGACTCTGAGCCCCGAGGTCGAAAGAGCCCCCAGACAAGTCTGCAGAGGGCTGTGCCTGCCCCACAGGCCACCCCCCATAACCTCACTGATGGTGTGCTGTCGGGAAATGGCGGGAAAAATTGGGGAATTTGGTAAGGCTGCCAGAATCAGCTAATATTACACCCTGCTATTATTACACCCTGCTCTTACTACACCTTGCTATTACTACACCCTGCTAATATTACACCCTGCTTTTATTGCACCCTGCTATTATTACAGCCCACTATTGTTACACCCTGCTATTACTACACCCTGCTAATATTACAGGCTACTTCCCCTACTGACCTGTAGCGCGGGCTCCGAGGGCGAGACTCAGGCCAGATGTGCTCGGCCCAGACCTGGACTCTCCCTCAGGCTGCCAGCCCCACAGTCCAAGCCAGGCTCTTGATAGAGTCTGGGCTCCTGGCCAGAGATCATTTCTGGCCTTGATGCCACTCAGTGTTCCTTCAATGTATTATGCATCCCTGTGAACTGCAGAGCTAACTCTTCAAAGCTCTTAAACAGACACACACACACACCCTGACCTAGCAGTCAAGGTTTCCCTCCACTCTCTCCCCATCTCCACCACATCTGACCCCCCCGCACCCCACCCACTACGATCCTTCCCAGCTTCTCTCCCTGAACTTAGTCCACAAAGACTCAGGTCTAGACACTCCAACATCTGGACTCATTTGGATTCTGCTGTGTGGCCATGGGGAAGTCACTTTTCTTCTCTGGACCAGACCTAAGTTCTGAGAATCCTAGAAGCTCAGGGTTGGAAGGAACCTTGGGACTCTCCTGGGTCGCCAACCATAGAACACATTGATCCTTGCATCAGCACCTAGCCCGGGAGGCCATGCATGGGGTGCATGAATACCTCTGGGGATGCGGAGCCCACTACCTGAATAAAGTCAGAGGCTTAGCAGAGATAACGGAGGCCCCCCCGTCTGTAACAGCTGTGATTCTGTGATTCTCTCCCTTCTCCCCTTTCCCTCTGTCCAGAGCAAAAGTCAAGGATTGGTGAGTTGCCAAAATACCAGATAAAATCGGGATGATGTGTAAGTGATGAGAGAATTGTTGATTGGCTCTTATCCTTTTTTTTTTCTTTCTGACACTTCAGTTATTTCAGTTATGCCTTTTTCATAAAACAGTTCATAGATTGCAGGGGAACAAGTAACATTTAAATCTCCCATTTAGCACATTACAATAATTTCCTTGGAAATGTATTAGAATCTCACAGGTGTTCACACTAGGTGGCTCACTGCGGGTTTAATCAGCAAATGAATGTCGAGGTTATTTCAAACTTTGGGGGAAAGTGCAAGCTGGACAAAGACGAATCGAGCCGTTCCCAATAACGATTAGGGAAGCACAGGCAGGCTGCTGGTGGTGGCATCTCTAGGAGAGCGAGCCCAGGAGGCAAGCGAGCCAGCTGTATTTTCTTAGAAATTTTGGTTAAAGGCAGGCGTCCCAAGGTCAGTCTTGCTGAGTTCAAACTCTGACTCCGTCACTAGTAGCCACGGGACTGTGAGCAAGTGACTGCTCCTCTCTGGACCCCAATCTCTTCAGCTGTGAAACGGACAGATGCTGGCATCTGTCTCACTGGGAGGACTGCATGGGTTAACGACACATGGCAAAGTGTTGGAGCCACCGTTTAGTTAAGGTCAATAAATGTTCATTTTCACCATCCTCCTCCTCATCGCCATCACCATCACCATCCCAGTGAGTCCTGACAGGGTCCCACCAACCCGTAGCGGCCTGACTTACCAGACCCTCACTGGCCTGGATTCAGGACTCAGCTCAAGTGCTCCCTCCTCAGGGAGGCCTCCCAAGACCTCAGGTAGCACAGTCCTCCCACCTGCTTCAGTGTATTCACAGCACCTCTCCGATGGCTGGTTTGTTGTCTCCTTTCTTGCCTCTCTCTCCCAGGAGAGGGAGAATACCCAGGACCTAGAACACTGTACCACGGACAGAAGATGTTCAATCAAGATTTTGAATGAATTAATTAATGAAAGAATGAGCGGATGATTGAATGAATGAACAAATAAAGAAGGCCATTGCTAATCTGGGCTGAAGGTCTGCCTGCCTCCCTGCCCCCATCCTGCCTGGAGAAGAAGCAGGGAAGCCCATGTCGCCGGAGCCCCAGCTCCCACACACTGTCACCTTCCTGCCTGCCTCAGGCACGCCACTGCCCAAGGAGCTCATTTCCCAGATGAGGACAGAGTGGGGGTGATCCAGGGGGCCCAGGCTCCAGACCATCGCTGGTGAGCAGCAGGGCCAGGATGCAAACAGGTTCTCCTGACTCCGCACCTGCTCTTTCCTACCCGAGGGCCCTTCCCCGCCCTCCCCTAAACCCCAGAGCCAGAGCCACGCTCAGGCTGCGGCCCCTGCCCTGCCACCCATGCATGAGCCCGGGCCCTTTGCAAGCTTCCTCAGGCCTTCGGGAGCCCACCCCCTTCCCCTCAGGGGCTTCTCTGTGATTGCTCCCCATCCCAGGGATTCCCCAGGAGAAGGGGGGGGACAGGATCCTGCCCACCCAGGGGCAGCATTGGTACACCTCCTCCGGCTGACCCCCCCCTTCCTGTGCCCAGCCCACAGCCCTCTGTCTCCTTGTCTGCTCCCACCTGCGCGGGCTCTGCTGACAGGGCTACGTCCTTGTCCCCTGGTTGTCACCCAGCACGGAGCCTGCACACAGCAGGTCATAACTGAGTCTCACATGGCAGGTTTCAAGGGGACCCTCCCTCAGGCCATGCTGAGCCCGTCACCAGCACACCCTGCAGAGGCAGGGGTGGCCTCCTTCTGGTGCCTGGGGTACAGGATAAAGGCTTTTGGGGATCTCTGCACCCTGAGGTTGTAACCGCCTGGTCACGGACAGTGGCCCACATGGGATTAAGGGCGGCTCAGAGCTCTAAACTGAGAGATAGAGCTGGGTCCCCTGCATGCCGCACAGGAAGGGCGGATGTCCGGGGCCCATCCCGCGGTTACCCTCCAGGGGCACAGGCCCTCAGGGGACTGGTGGCGGTGAGCTGGGGGGCCCCCATCCTCAGAGGGTTTAACTTGGTGACTCGGGAGAAGGAGTCAACCCTCTGGTGGGGGGCGGTGGGCTGGGGTACTTTCACAGTCCCTCCCACTCGTGGGGTCTGACGGCTCGGGGCTGTGGAGGCCGAGTAGGGCTGCCCAAGTCCCACAGCATGGGGGCAGGGTGGGTCCTTCCGCCGGCTCAGGCTGCCCCTGCCTGGCCCGGGCTTCCATCTGTTCCTTTCCTCTGCCGGCTGTTCAGTTCCCCCAGGGCTGGCTCAGGCCCACTGCATCTCCCCAGGGAGGCTAGGGGTCAGTCGGGAGGTGGGAAGGCTTGTTTATCAAAGCCTCCTGGGGAGCATGGGGAGGAGAGCGTTTTTAGCAAGTAAATAATACCATTTATGGAGAAAAAACATACCAAAGTTGGGATGGAGACCCAGAAAACAAGAGACAGCTGGGCTGGGTGCCCAGAAAGGCCGCCAGACACACGGGGGCTGCTTCAGGCTCCTCCAAGGGTGCATCTCCAGAAAGGAGGTGAACCTGGAGCTTAGCAAGCGGTCAGAAGCAGAGGCTGCCTGAGCCGGAACACAGTAGCCATCGGCAAGGGAGCCCCGGAGCAACCCCTGCACGGGGAGCGGCCTGGAAGTTCCCCCCCCCCCCGTCCCCCTGCGTCCACCTTGCCGTTCATTCATGAGGTCATTCAGTGGGGGAATTCAGTAAAGCGCTCACCACTCAACAACTGCTCGCACAGATGCCCTGCTGGAGTGGATGCAGGGTGGTATTCTGCGCCAGCGTCTGAGGAAAGGACCCAGGAATGCCCAACGGTCCCCAAGCCCAGGCCCTCCCCTGACGAGGGCTCCCCGAGGAGCTGGGATGGGTGCACCCTGGAGCCAGGACAGCAAAGGGCTCATCGGGCTTAGATGGGTTTGTGCGGGGCCCCCATCCAGCTCAGGACACGTAGCTGATCTCTGGGCCCCCACAGGCCGGGGCCAGATGAGCCCCAAAGGTCTGGAGAGCAGCCACAGAACCCGCGGCCCCTCCGCGTGCAGACCCTACCCACTGGAAGACAAGGCTCCTCTTCCTCCTCTTTGGATGGGGGGCGGGTGGGGGGAGTGAGATCGGAGGGGAAGGCGTCCCCTGGGGCCTCAGTGGCCCTGTTCTAAGCCCTCGGTGACTCAGACTGTGAGCCCAGCTGCGGGGAGGAGCACAGGGTCCACCCAAGGACGCCTCCTTCTGAAGGGTGCTCAGAGCTGGCTGGCCGGTCAGCTGCTCCCGTGAGAGGAGAGCAAGGGGCAGGGCAGCAAGTGGCCTCTCCGAGCAAGGGATCGCGGGCCTGCTCCCTGGAGAGGCAGCCTTGCTGGACCCGAGGGTGACCGGGAGCGTGGGCTTTGCGCAAGCCCCACAGCGCTCTCCGAAGACGCTGGAGGCTGACGCTGGGGCGCAGGCGTGAGCCCGCTGGCTGGGGGCGGAGAGGCCCAAAACGGGTTCCCAGGCGGGGCCCCTCTCGCTCTCCATCGGGTCCGCCACGCCCTGTGCTGATCTCCTCCCAGGGGGGCCTCCCCAAGGCAGGAGCCGGGGCCCCCGGGCCGCCCCAAACTCGTTCCCGGAGGGGTGACAAGGCCAAACCCCCGGGGAGACCGACTTGTGGGCTCGGGACCCACCCACCGGAGCAATCGCCGAAGACCCGAGAGGAAGCTGGACGCCCTCCTCTGGACGCCTGGCTGCAGCCAGCGCGGGGCAGTGGGAGCGCTGGGCACAGAGAGCCACACGTCTGCGCCAAGCAGGCTAACTGTGTGTACACTCGCGGGCGCGCACGCCCACACTCACACACGGACACATCTGTGCACACGCGCACACGTGCTCACACGCTTGCTCACACACGTGTGTGAGCGCATTCACGCGTGCTCACACACACACACACACACACAGGTAGGCCCCCATAGGCCAAGCTCAGGGCCCTGGTCCTGGCGAGAAAGTTGGCCCCCTGTCCTCCCCTCCTGCACTGAGCCGCACGGGCCCCGCCCGCACCGGCCTGGGCTGGGAGAGCGCGGGCCTCGGATGCCGCTGCAGTCAGCAGGCGCCCCGCGCTCACACAGGGCAGCAGGTGCCGGCAGCCTGCTGACCCGCCATTCACCCCGCTCGCCAGCCTGGATCCCACATGGGTTGGCTGCCGGCCTCGGGCCCACCTGGCCTCCCTCTCCAGACACCGCCTGCTGCCAAATGCCCCCATTAGCAAAATCATCCCCCACTCGGAGGTCCAGGGGACAACGTTGGCCCCAGACTCCTGGACGCAGGGTGAGGGCACCGCGACGCAGGCACTCCCATCTTCACTTTCCCGGCCGCAGTCGGAGGAAACCAAAATGAATGTCCAGTGGCAGGCCTGGCGCCAGCCCAGAGCAGGGCCTCGGCACACAGGATGAACCCCCTCGCTTCTCCCCAGGGCAGCATCACCCCTGGGCCCCCGCGGCCTCGGGTCTGAGAGCCAGTCCTGCCGAGGGCCACGCGCTCAGCAAGGGGCAGCCAGCCTTTGAACTCTGAGCCACATATTCTGCCTCCAGGGCAGCCCAGAACAGACTGTCCCCCGACCAGGCCTTTGACGCCATCGTCACCCAGAGAAGGCCACGAGGGCAGGGCTCAGGTCAGCGCCTGGGGCTGAGTGGGCCTCCAGGCCGTGGGCACTCAGGCCAACGCCAGGGCACGCTCAGTGGTGACAGGATGCTGGGGCATGGGACCCCCGTGACCTCATCTCTGCTGACCATGCCAGCCACCCCAAACCGGGGCGGCCCCTCACCCCCAGGCTGTTTTCTCTCCTTCCACATCTTCTCAGGATGAGCCTCTGCAGGCCACCACCCCCAACTCCTCCCTTCCCAGTCTGCACTTGCTGGTCCAGCAGTCTAAGCTGTCCTTTGGCTTGGAGAAGAGTTGGTGGGCGCTTGTCAGCGTGCTGACTGACAGGAGATCTCACAGAGGAGGGGACATTTGAGCTGGGTTTTGAAGGATGGGGAGGAGTTCACCAGCTGATCAAAGGGCAGGTGAGGTGCATTTTAGGCGGACGCAGAGGTGTGGAGTATTCGGGGAGGGGAGAGGGATCAGTACGTCTCATGTGGAGACCCAGGGACGGGAGATGCAGGAGGTGACTGAACTCTGCAGGCCTCGAGTGCTAGGCTGGGGACTCTGCCCAGCATGTGCACGTCAGAGGGCCTCAGGGGGCCTTGAGAAGGCTGGGGGGAGGGGCAGGGTCACCTGGCCGCCAGTACGTGATGGGGCTGGGCCCAGACTTGTGGGGCGAGGTGAAACCAGGGCCCAGCCAGGGCCATGGTGGTGGGGGTGGGGGGGGTGGGGGGGACAGCAAGGGATGAGAGGACCATTCAGGAAGGCAAAAATAAATGCAATACTTATTTTGGTGCCTTTTATAGATTCCAAGTCACTTTGTTAACTTAAGAACATAAAAATGTATAATGCATGCCTTGATTTGTTCATAAAATTACCATGTTTTGGTCTATTTAGAGAAGACAGCCTGAGGGAGGGAGCCGGCGCGGGGGCGGGGGAGAGGATTCCTTCAAAGACGTGTTCAACTTACTTTGTTCGGGTCTTCTGCCGCACAGGCAATCTGTCCATCTGGCGTTGCTCCAGCATGTCAGGGGTCAGAGGTGGGAGGTCAGCCCAGCAGGGAGCCAGAGCCCCTGGTCCTGTCAGCAGCTTCAGACACAGAGTGCCCCTTCCTGGAGGCCCTGGGGCGAGACGCAGGTCTGGAGTAGACAGATGCGAAGTTGTCCCGGGAGGGGGCTCGTCTCCCTTCCACAGGTGCTGGCACACACGTGGGACAGGACAGGTTCCTCCACCCCCACCCGCCGCCCCCCACCGAGCCCCAGGTCCCTGGTGGCCTTGGTGCCTGATGGCAGGCTGCGGGTGGCAGGCTCTAAAGAAGCAGAAGGAGCCCACCCTGGGCCTCTGCTTGGTTTCTCCACCTGAAAGCCACCCCCTTGGGGCTCCTTGCCCTGCGTCCTCCCCAGGCCTACACCAGCCCCTTGGGTCCTTTCCTGGGGTTTTTGTCTGATTTCCATAGGGGCTCTGCCGGCACACAGGGCTCACCTCAGAGAGGGACCCGTGTGTGTTTGTTGAGTGACTTAACAATGGACCCAGGGAGTTTGGCCCAAAGCCCTAGGCAGGACGGCAGGCCCTAGGGGTCGGGCTCTTCAGTGCTCCCCGGGCTCTGAAGCAGAGAAGCGGGGATGGGGACCTGCACAGGAGCGTGTGGGAGGAGAAGCAAATCTGAGTCTGGTTGCAGTCCCTGAAGAAGGAATCAGGCACGGAGGCAGACACACAGGGAGCCTCCTTCCCGGGGCCGCTGCAGCAGGGTCCCGGTTCCCTGTCGGGAACACCCCAAGATGCCTGCTGCCGTTTCCACAAAACCACAGCCCCACCCGTTCCCACACTGAGGAGCTGCCTGCGTGTCGGGGAAATGAGAAAGTCACTTTCTACTGACCATTATTTTGTTCTGATTTTTTTTTTTTTTTTTTGGCTGTAATTCAGTGGAATCTTGCCTGCATGGCCCATGGACAGGGGTGAGCCGACCTCTGTGACCCCAGCCCCCAATGTACAAGCGCGGCTCCGTGGACACCAGTAAGGGTGCACCTGCCTCGGCCTCTCAGGGCCCCGGGGCTCCCAGAGGAAGGGCCCACCCACCCCTGGACCCCTGGGACTCCGCCAGTCTTGCAAAGACCAAGCCAGACCCCAGGCCCGTCAGCTGCCCAGGAGAGTTGAGGGTTATTAAAGCAGAAAAGCCGCAAATACCTTGGTGTCCTGCTGGGCGTCTTGCCAGCCTGTAGATCAATCATTCCTGGTTTATGGACAACTTACCCAAGATGTTGCTGGAGCCCTTGACATCCCATTGGTTTGTCTCTGCCTCTCCTGCCCGGGGACCAGCATCAGAAGCCTGGCGTGCCGTGATGAACGGTGCTGGCCAAGGCAGGAAGAAGATGATGCTCCCGCCAGGTGAGGGTCCATTCTGCTGTCTCAGGGCCCCTGGGGGACATGGGGCGGTGCTGCAGGTACCATAGGGGCACTGCTGGGTGAGAGGGCTTGGGCCCTGCCTCTGCCCAGTCTCCGACTCTCCTGAGCTGTGTGGTCCCAGGCAAGTATCATAACCTCTCTGGGCCACTAACTGTGCCTACTCCACTGCCTCACTGGCTTGGGGTGAGAATCAGTGTGAAAATCAGGCACCATGGGTAAACATGACCAATGACGCAGGCTCCCCGTGGGCCGCGCTATTTGATCCAGGACCTTCCGTGCTTGCACTCGTCTGTCTCCTCCTCAGGCAGCCCCTCGAGGTGTGGGACTGGCTCTACTTCACCCCAGTGCCCGGGTACAGGCAGCTGGCGTCGTGGACTCAGGCCACATGTCTGAGCCTCACTTTCCCTAGGCGTCAGGTGGGATGGAGACGGGGGGGGGCATCCTTGGGCTCACGACCCCACGCCCCTGGTCCACTGTTGTCACCCCACAGCAGGGACACACAAGCCAAGGCACCAACGCGCCACGCAGCCGGCTCTGGCACCAGTGTCCACCTTAGGGGAGCCGCCTCACGTGGATGCAGCCTGTTTGCCTACCTGGGAGCTGGGGGCTGCCCTGTCTGCCAGGGGCTCCTTGTCACTAGCGCCCAGTGGCTGGTTCCTGGTGCACAGTAAGCCCCTGGAAACATGGGTTCCTTCCCTTCTCGGCTCTGCCCTTGGCCTCTGCCCTCCTCTCCTTCCCTGTGAAAGTCACATGGCTTCCCGGCACTTTTCAGTGACCCTGGCAGCAGGACAGGAGAACGGCAGCCACCTGGCCCAGGAGGGGAGCGAGGGTGGCTCCGGGCCTTCAGGGATTGGCCACCGCTTGTGGTCGCCCAGCTGCCAATTGGGAGGGAGACCTGGAGCTGAACCCCCATCTTCCACAGATGAAGGAGAACCCAAGGGCAATTGTGGAAGAGACCAGACTCCTCCTTCCGCGTCTCCAGCCCTGGCCCCTGCCTCCTTATTTTACAACATGACCGAACTGCCCCATTATTTAATAAAACTGTCAGAACCACTGATTTGTGCGATGTACCTGGCTCTCTTTTTCTCTCTCTCTTTTCTTTCCAGATTCAATAAACCCTGAAGTTGTTCCAAGAAGACAGGAGAGTGATGGGAAGCATCAATTACATGTGAGATAATGGGGCCATGCAAGCAGGTAGCCCAGCACCAGCAGCTCCTCAGCCCAGCTGGGAAAAGCCCCCCTAGAAAATGTCGGGCAGCTGCTCGGGGCAGGGAAAGCAGCCTTGGGCAAGGGCACAGCTCACAGGGAGCCCCCAAGGGGTGGGAGGAGCTGTGTAGGGTGGGCATAATCAGGGAAGACTTCCTGGAGGAGGAGACACCAAAACCATGTCTTGAAGCATGAATAGGCGTTTGCCCATGGAAAAGGGATGCAAGGGGATTGCACCCCAAAGGAACACTGAGTGTGCAGGGCTGTGTGCAGGAGAGCAAGGGCTGTGGGAGGACGTTGGGTAAGCAGAGCGTGCGACATCTGGGCCAGAGCCTGTCCGGGCCCTGGATGCCGAAGCGAGGTCCTCGCTGTCCATATTGGGGTCACTCATAGGCCACAGGAATCTCAGGAGGGAGGCTGCCCTTAGCCACAAGCACTGGGTCTCGGGAAGGGTCAGTGCCCCAGCCCACGAAGGGGGAGGCAGGATGGGGATCCCGGGTACCTCTCCACAGCCCCGGCCTTCCTCCCCACCTGCAGGGCTGTCTGGGTTGCCGCGCACCACAGGCCCACTGCATGCCTTGTGGATCCTGTCTCACAGCAGCTGCCGGCCTACCTTACGGTGAGGGCTTGAAAGGGTGATTTCCCCGGATTATGCGGGGGGCCCCACTTGTAATCTCAAAGGCCCTTTAAGGGGTGGGGTGGGGGACAGGAGTGCAGAGTGATGATGAATCAGGGACGGGACTGATGCCCCCACAAGCCCAGGGATGCAGGGCCTCCCCGAGCTGGAACAGGCGAGGAAACATTGTCCGCCGGAACCTGTAAAGAAACCAGCTCTGCCAGCACCTGGATTTCAGCCCCTAAAGTCCACTCATCTGGAGATTCCTGGCCTCCAGAGCTGTAAGAAATGAAGAGGTGTTGTTTTTACTCACAAGTTGGTAGCAATTTGTTACAGCAGAAACAAGACAACTAACACCATGTGTTTGCTCTAACCTCAAACCTCGACTGTGTTCTTGAAAGTCTCAGTTCCCATCATAAAATCCTTCAGCTGCAGGATTTGGGGAGAGACTCCTGCCCCACTGACCTGGGGACCCAGGGGCCAGGACCCCTCACTACCACCCTGAAGGACTCACGGCCCTGTCGAGGCCTCTGTGGCGGCACTACTGGCAATGACTAGGGGCTTCATGCCGAACATTAAAGATACTTTACACGAGAGATTTAATACTTACTGAACATTAAGAACCATTGAGACCACTCATATCAATTGAAGATATAATAACTGATGGCCATAAAGATCACTGAGGAGCTGGTGAAGCTGAGGGAGAGACATGAAGAGAGATGAACGGGCCCCTCCTCCTTCTCCCACTACCCGCCCACCCCCGACAAAGGTGCTCACTAGGGCTTCCCTCGGCGACAGAGACCTCAGCAGGGGGAGGGGCAGAGGGCTCCTGTCTCTGAGGGGCCTGGGCGGAGCCAGAAGATTATGTGCATCTCCTGGTATTCTTGGTCAGATATTCAGCTAAGGGGTGGAGCAACGGGGCCAAGGAGATTAGAAATCTGACCTCGTGTGGCCCAGGACACTTCATTCTGTCTCTGCTGTGCTCTGAGCCCTGACCCTGGTCACACTGACCCCTGTTTCTCCCCAGGCAGGTCTTGAGCCCAGAGATGGAGACTCGCCCAGACCCCCACCCCATTCATTCGCTCAGCCCCTCCCTGCGATCCTGTGTGTGGCCCGGCTGGCTCTGCACATCTCTGGGAGGCTCCCTGCCCTGGTTCCGAGGTCAGGGTCACACAGGCCAAGTACTGGGGCTCAGCTGGGACCCCCCAAGGGGCCCCATTCCTGCTTGTCCCCCTCACCTGGCTCAGAAGAGCTGACTGGGAAGGGAGGGGCACAAGTCATCTATCTGACTTTGAAACGCTGTCTGCTCCTTTGCTGTGTGACACAGGGCAAGCCACTTAACATCTCTGAACCTGGTTGGCCCAGCTGCAATGGGATGATGATGCCGGACTCCTGGGTGTGAGGGTCATTGGAGAGGACACAGGTAACCCCCTGGCAAGTCCCTGGAACATGCGGCCCTCGTGATGTGGGACTTCCCAGCTCCTGGGGGTCCGTGTGTGAGTCCAGCAGTGGCAATGGTGCTGGGTGAACGGCGGGTGCTGCGGCCACCCTGCCTGAAACAAGTCCTCATAAATCTGCCCTATTCCCCTCAAGCTGACACCCAGCCAGGCTGCCTGCACTGTCCAATATATTTCATTTACAAGCTGGTCTGTTACCTGACTCATAACCGATCCCCGAGGGATCAATGCATTCACAGGGCGTCACATACATAACACCTGGTGTGCAATTGCATTCAGTCTCCCCGGCATCTCACTGCACCGTGCGCTCCCCTCGGGAGCCATGGCCACCGCCCCCTCAACCGCCGGCTCGGGGCAGAAGCACAGAGAAGGTACCTCCCGGCCGCAACGCACGAGAGTGAAGTGCGATCTTAGGAGGACTTCTGTGGTCCTCAGCAGGGCTGGGTCACTCCAGTCTCCGGGGGGGGCGGGGCTTGCATTCTCTTTTGATCCCCACTTGGCAGGGCCTCTGGGGCCCCCTCTGCCAGTCTCCCAGGCCTTGGGGCACAGTGGGCTCTGACCAGCTCCAGTGACGGGCACTCGCCCTCTGCGGCCCAGCCCATTGCAGGCAGTGCTGGCAGAAAAGGGCCACATTTATCAAGTACCTTCCTAGACTCTCTAATGTCATCTGCTCAACACTTTTAAAGAAAGGGATTATTTTACAGATAAGGAAGCTAAAGTTGAGAAACTGACTCTCCGAGTTTGGAGTGTCAGAGAAACGGCAGAGCTGGATCTGAGCCTGTGCCAGGACCCCAAGCCGGGCTCCGACCATCTGCACTGAGATGAATCTGACCCTCCTCCCGCAGGGGGTCAGCAGACCAAGGGCCGAGGGTGGACCCCCAGCAGAGCAAGACTGTGAGGTTTTCACTGGGCTTATGTGCGATGGGGGTGCCATTCCATCGCACACAATGGCGGGAAGAAACCCCAGTGACTGGGCAAGAGCCTGCCCCATGCCCGGCTGTGGCCACGTCCTGGGGGTGCTCTCCTGCCCCTGTGGCCCAGGGGGTCAGCTGATCTCCCAGCCCAGTGGCCCCGACACCCCAGCCGACCTCATTTGGGGCGGCTCCAGTGAGGCCAGGGGCGGCAAGCGGGACGCCCTTCCCACCCCGATCTTTCCGGAAGCCTGCGGGGATGACCTCCCCGTGCCAGGCTCAGCACGGCTCCCTCTCGCTCGTCCCCACCCCCTTTCTCGCACCTCTGCTATTGATCCTCCTTCTCACAGACGTGGCACCGTGATGGAAATGGCATCCCGGCTCCTGCACGGATCCATATACCCCAAAATAGCAGGAAGTCCCCATTGTGCGGGAATTTTTCAGCAGGTGTCTGCACAGGTACCTACTATATGGATACATCCATCCACAGGAATCCGCTCGGAGCCCTGGGAGGCTGTTCGTCTCCTGAGTGCCAGAATGGGCAGGGGTGGAGGGTGAGCCGGGGGCAGAGGCTGGTTCTGGGCCACACCCGCAGTTCCCTGGTCTGTCACAGGCGGGTGACTAGCCCCCTGCCCCACCGCGTGTGAGGGTCAGACAACGTTTGTCATCTGTGAAAGGCCACACAGACGTCCCTCACCCACACCCCGCGTCACGAATGAGAAACAGGCCCAGACAGGCAGTGAACTAACTGTCCAGGGCCCCCCGGCAGGCCGGGCCTGAGTCAGGACACCACACAACCAGGCTCTGAGCGGCCGTCATCACACACACATGTGCGCACACAGCCGTGTACACAGAGACACACCCGGAGGGAGCTGTCATGTTCAGGCGGGTGGCCATGGGGTCACGGCCTCTCAGGCCCTGCTGGCCTTACCAGCAGGGTCACGACCTGGCCGTCTGGGCACCTGGGGAGGCTACGCTCCCCCATCCCTCCCCAGCGGGCAGGGCGTGGGTGTTCGAGCCCAGTGAACGGCACAGGGTGGGTGAGGGGCTCTGGGAAGGCTCCCCCTGCCCCACCAGGATGCCTGGCAGGCCCCCAGGGAGGCAGCGGCAGGTGTCCTCAGGCGGGCAGTGGCCCAATGGGAAAGGATCCAACCCCGGGTCCAGCGCTGCCCAGTGGCCAGCACTGGGCAAGTCTGCAGCCTTGTCTGGTCCCTCCGAGCCTCAGTGGCCCATCTGCAAAGCGAGGCCGGGGTGACGCCCACCTGCACCCCGAGTTGGCCCATGCCTGGCTCGCAGTGGCCCCCAGGACAGAGCCCAGAGCCGAGAGGCCCCCTGGAGGTGAGGCTGGGAGGGCGAGAAGAGGAGGGAGCATCTCCCGGGGCGGCTGTGACTGTTCATCAGGATGGGAAGGGCTCTCCAGGCAGGACGACACGGGGCAGCGCGGGCACAGAGATGGGGAGGGAAGGCCCATCTCACAGGTGGGGAAACTGAGGCCCGGAGAGGAGGAGAGTTTCGCTCAGCAGCATGGCCCTCGGAGCCGGAAGGGGCTCCTGCCACCTCCCTCCGGGTGGCAATTCCAGAGCAGGGCCGGGCAGGCAGGGCCTCAGCCTTCCTGGCCGGCCCCATCCTGAGCTCCCATCAGAGCCGTGACAGCAGAACCTTCTCTGGGGAGACACGTTTTGTGGAAACTTCCAGTCCCAGGGCATGGGCAGTCTGAAAGGGACACGGGGACACAGAGCCAGAGCCCCGAGGGCCGGCAGCTCGGGAGCGCAGCCTCTGCTCTGCAGCCGTTCATTATCCTTCTGCAGTTGATGAGAATGACGGCGAGAACAATTAGTCTCAGAATTACCAGCGGAAGAGAACGTTAAGAGGAAAATAAATCAAAGAGAAATCCGTTCAAGCTGTAATTGTCATACAGTGTACCATAGTCAATCGAATCGCAAATACAAGCTTATCCCTTGTCAACTGATTTCAGCAAGTAAACAATTTGGGTATTTCAATTGGAAATTCATGGGGAAAGGGAGAGGGGATTTGGTTAAAGGGAGAACAAAAACTTCAGGCCAAAGTCGGCTCTGGGTCTCTGATGCCTGGTGGCCTGGTGACTCTGGGCTGGAGGGAGGTGACAGGTTCCTGCCCTGCCTGCAGTTCAGGCGCCACCTCCTCTGGAAGCCATCCTAGCCCCCAGCCAGCCCGCATAGCCACCTGCTCTGGGTCACCTTTGTTTCTGGGTGCCTCCTGCAGCGTGCTGGGGCTTCTCTGTTACATGTATGAATCTCCCTCCACACTAGGGGCTTCTGGTGGGCAGGGGCCCTGGCTTACTTCCTGGGCCAAGGCCAGGTGAGAAGCAGGTGCTTAGAACACGCGGCTGTCGAGAGAGTAAATGGGTGGGTGGGTGGTTGAAGGGACGGATGGGGAATGGATGGGCGGATGAATGGGGGTGGGGGGGATGGGTGGATAGGTAGGTGGATGGGTAGATGGGGGATGGAATGATGGATAGATGGATGGATGGGTGCAGGGTGGCTAGGGAGATGCTTGAACGGATTAGAAAGACTGCTGGATGTTTCTGAGCTACTGAGGACAAGTGGCCGCTTCTCTGCAAGAACATCTGTGCATGAGACTCCAGAGCCTTCCTTATCTTCCGGCCAAGAAACCATTTTCAAAGCAAAGCAATGCCTGATGCCTAGAGGATTTGCTGGTCTCCCCATCACCCCGAAGCAGCTAGCCTTGAGCACAATGGAGAGGCCCCGGCAAGACCCCTCCAGGAATAGCACCCGTGAGGCGGGGTGACGTCCTGCAGGACGGAGTGTGTGCCGGAGCCCCCTCTCCCATGGTCAGAGCCTATGGAGGTTGTGCCTCTGAAAGTTACTTCCCCCAGCGAGTCACACCGTTTCCATCCCAGGGACCACCCAAACTAGTGCCTCCCTGTTAACAGCCGGGAGGACTGTCTCCACTGGCGGTCACAGCACCGGCTCTGCTGCAGTGGGGCTGAGACAGCCACCTGTCTCAGGTGGGAGCAGCTTGTGTTGCCGTGGTGTCCAGTGGAGGACACCACAGCCCCGTTCAGGCAGGCATCTCCACACCCTGACCCTGCAGAATGAAGGATGGATCCCGCACAGTGAAAGAAGATGGAAGTGAAGGGGGAATTGGAGGAAGTCGGACTTTGCAGAAACGGCCACCTTGCCACTCTTCCCAAGACGTGAAGCCTCTCTCCCGCCCCTTGAACCTGGGCAGGCACACCATTGCTCCCTGCAGACGCAAGAGAACAGTGGAGGTGATGCTATTTTACTTCTGAGGCGGGGTCTCAGAAAGGGATGCCATTTCTGCCCAGCTTTTGCTCTGGGACTGCTTCCCGGGACCAGTGGCCCAAGCCATGAAGAAGCCCGGGCCACAGGGAGGGGCCGTGTGCGGGTGTCAGGCCCGCAGCCCCAGCTCAGGTGCCAGCCAACAGCCAGCGTGACCAGCAGGCCTGTGGCTGAGCGAGCCTGCGGGGGACTCCAGCCCAGGACCAGAGACCAGCTGTCCCGGCAGGGCCCTGTCATAACTGCAGGTTTGGTGCCATTGCTGGGGGGCGTTTTGTTACACGGCCATAATAACCGCCACAGGGACTTGCTGGGTGTCCTCCCTCTGCTGTCTCTTTAATGAATTCCCTCCATGTTTCCTCCTCCCCAAGCCCCATCCCAGTGTTACACGGGCCGCATTAGAGGCGGTCGTGTTTGTTGTTTAGTCCGTAAACTGCAGGATACTGTCATGGCTTGGCGACAGCTCTAGAAAATACCTTAAGAGCGACAGTGCACGGATGGAACCTGGAGTGCCTTCCCTTAGGGAGAGGGAAGGTGTTTTGTTTTGTTTTGTTTTGTCTTCTGTTTTGTTTGGTTGTTTGCCTGAGTCGTATCCTGTTAAGTGGAGGCGTTATTGAAATTGTATATATTTTACAATGTACACCCTGAGCGGAAAGGCTCCTTGTACGTGGCCCCCGACCCGAGGCTGGCTCAGCTGGGGGCTCTTGCAGACCAGTGGCTCATGGTCCAAGGTGCCCTGAAGTGCCAAGTCCAGCTCCTGGGCAGAGGGTCCCCGTGGCAGGGTCCTCGGGGGCTCCTGCAGCAAGGAGGGTGCAGGTATAGCCAGCGCGGGACGGAATCTGAGCCCCAGCCCTCTGCAGGCCTGGCTCCTGTCAGCCTCCCGGTGGAGGATTTATCAGCCCCGTTTTATAGATGGGAAACCGAGGCTCACAGGGAGGGAGCTGTGAGCGACCCTGGGCTGTGCGACTCCAGCACCCAGGCTGCATGCCGAGATGGCTGGGGGTGGGGGTGGGGGGTGAGGTCGAGACCTGGATGGATGAGAAATGGGAGAGAAGGGATGTGGGTCCTTGAGATGCGACCCCCCACCCGTTGCACAAACACCTCTTGTCCACCCACTCGGTGCCAAAGCCGTGTTCTTTCCATCACCCCACTCTCCCCAAAAGGTAAGTTCGGTGTGACCAACCTCTGGGTTCCCATAACTCACGTCTGGCCTGGAGACATGGAGACCGGTTCCAAGTTCGGCTCTGTTGCGACACGCTGCGTGAGTTAGGGAAGCCCGGTCCCTCTCTGTGCCTTCCCAGGAGAAGGAGGGACAGAGTGGGGGTCCTTCCACCCAGACCTGCTGGTTCCAGGAGGTGCGCCATGGATACTGCCGGTCATATCAACCCCAGCCCGTCCTGTGCTGGCACCAGATGGGCGCCTGCTGGGCGGACCTCTTGCTGCTGGTGCAGCTCTCGACCTCGCGGCTGCTCCAGACAGCAGAAGCTCAAGGTCACTGTGACACGTCACTCTCGGGTGGGGATTCTCAGAATCTGGCCGGGCGGTGGCAGCTGCCACCGACATCAGCACTGCCCGGGGCGCCCTCCTCCTGGTCCCGTGCTGCCCTCGGCCTGCCCACCTGAACTCCTCACCTTGAAACACCTGCTCTCACCAGCGCCAGTGAGCAGCGCTGACGGAGCAGCACGGGGTGCTGGGGCCCGTGCAGGCTCAGGAGGGGCCAACCCCCAGACTCCCCAAGGTCAGGCAGCTGGGAGGGAGCTGCGGCACAGCCCGGCCTTGTTCTCCCAGCAGCCAAGCTCCCTCCCCACCCTGCAGGCAAGCTCGTCCTCTGGGCTCAATTTCCTCACCTGTGAAATGGGGCCACAACTCCAGCCCAGGGACCTCAACTTGCGGGAGCCCGAGCCAATGTCCTCTGCTACTCAGGCTTCCTGGCCAGGTGGGAGACAACTGAACCGGTGATCTCCTGCCCCCGCAAACCCATATCCAGTCTTGCCCTGCCCCTGGCCAAGCCCCTCCCCTCAGAAGCCCACCCCCAGCCTGGCCAGACGTGCTGCAACTGGCGTCGTGTCCCCCAGCTGCCCCTCAAGCCTCCCGAGGGCCCGAGGGCCTCACACCTGCAGCCGGGAGGCGTAAAATCCAATTTGCAGCCGACATCTCCTCCAGACACCCCAGGCCTGGGCAGCCAGTGGCCACCGCAGCAAAGCTAAGGAAGTGGCCGCAGCCTGGGGTCTGCCTGGCTCCACTTGTCCCGCTGCCGCTGCCCACCCCTCAGTGGTGTCGCATTTCTCAGGCCCTGGGCAAGAAAGTGTCTAGAAACTCAGCGCTTCACAGAATCATCGAAACTGAAGCAGTCTTTGGGACAAAGCAGCCTGGATCCGGAATGCTTCAGGCGCTTCTCAGCAGAAGACTGGGGCTGGGGAGGGACCCGGAGCGCTGGAGGGCTGAGGGACCACTGAGCAGGAAGCAGCTTCCTGCAGACCTTTCTGGAATTTTGAGGCCGTGGACTCCGCCTGCCCTGGGGGTCTGGTGTGCGGCCCTCACCCTCACGAGGCCCTGAGCACTACGGGGCCTGGGAAGGGCAATGCTGACTCCAGTCCTGTAATGAGGGAGGTCGGTCTGCCTCCCTGGCACCCGCTCTGCACAGCGCACAGCGGGCGGCGGGGCTGCTTCCTGTCTTCCCCGCCCCCCGCAGGGGCCAGGCTGCTCCCAGTGGCCTCTCTGGCTCCGGTCCCTCCTGTTTAGGGATGCCTCCCCCATGCCCTCACTCCCGCAGGAGAGGGAGATCCTGAGAGCAGCCCAGGCCAGGCTCTCCCCACCCAGGCGCCCCTTCTCCGTACCCACCCCTCGGGCGGGCACCCGGAAGCAGAGAAGCTATGATATCACGTCGGGAGCAGCGGGGCCCCAGAGCTGCATCCAACCTCCGCCTGCGGCTAAGGGTGGGGAGCTGTGTGCTACTCCTTGGGGAGCAAGGGGCAGGACCACGGCTGCGCTGGCCTCCCACGGGGTGGGGGGATCCTCCCCAGGGGAACCCTCAGGCGGGGTGGGGTGGGGTGCTGGGTGGGGCATCACCAGCTGGGCCTGGGCCACAGGCCAGTCCCCAACCTCCCCCATCTCATGCCCATATCGCCACCTCACACGTACGCGCACTCACACTCACAAACCCATGCCACCCTTCCCCCCCAGTGCGGCCCAGGCTCCATCTCTGGGGTCCCAGAGCCGGAAAGCTGCCGCCGACCGACAGATGACAGATGGTGACAAGTGCCCACCGCGGCTGGCTACCACAGCAGTTTACTAGGGCTCTCAGCCAGGGCCGGCACAGAGGTGGGGGGGTGGCACATGGCAAGAGGCAGGAAGGTGCAAAGCTCTGAGGTCCATCCACGCAGGCCAGGTGACAGCATCAACCTGCAAAACGAGAGGCTCCATGAGCTCCGGCGAGAAAGCCGAGGCTAAGGTGCAGCGACAATGGGCAGGGAGGAGGCCAGGGTGCCCGCAGTGGGTGAGGGGCCATGAGGCTCAAACAGGCCACCCTCCTTGGGGGGCCGAGAGCTCTCCCTCGGGCAGGACTGTCAGAGCAGGGGCCTTGCCTCCCTGCTCTGCTGGGCAGGAGGCAGCGGAGACTTGCCCTGGGGAGGGTGGGCCCTGATGACCAGTCTCCATTTCACAGATGAGAAAGTAGAGGTCCTAGGGGGTGAGCCGCCACCCCTAAGCCTCAGGCTCACCCTGGACCCCCTTTCCCTCACCCCAATCCAGCAGTCCGGCAGGCTCCCCTCTCCCGGCCACGCCCCCACCTCGGCGCACGCCTTTCCCTTCCCCATTTCTCTCCCGCCCTGTCCTCCGCAGCTCCCCACAGCCTCCTCCAACAGCAGAGCTCCTCAGGGCACCACTATCCGGGTCAGAGCCCAGCTCCCGGGGACCCTGGCTCGCCCGCCAGCCCGCTGGGCTCCGCTGAGGCTCTGGCCAGTCTCATCCCACCTCAAGGCATTTGCACGCTGCTCCCTCGGCCTGGAAAGCTTTTCCCGGGGATACCAGCTGGCTCCTCAAATGGCACGCTCTTAACGAGGCCCCAGAGCACCCTGCTGAAAGTTACAACCGGCCTCACCCCAGGCCCGAGGTCAGGAACCTGGATGCCAGTTCCGTGCTCCCCACATCCGGGGCCCAGTGGGCTCTGTGATGGCTGCGGTGAAGATGCCAGTGGGCCCCTGGCTCATCGGCAGAGGCCCTGAGGAAGCAGGATCCCCACCTGGGCGCCCCCGGCAGGTGGAGGTGTGCTCCCTCCCCTCCCTCCCCGCAAGCACCCCTGCCCCCAGCCAGGGCGGAGGGCCCAGCAGCAAACCTGAGGACCCCAAGGAGAATCGGCCCCCAGCTGCTCGTCTGTGGGTTCCCTCACCTGCTGGGGAAGCTTGCCCGCGCCCTCCCCCCGAGGGGATGCTGAGTCCCAGAGAGGGGCGGGCAGTCCCGCTGGGAGCAGCAATCGCTCCCCACGCCCCACCGGACGCGGGCCCGCGAGAGTGACCACCTGGCACCTTGCAGAAGCTGCACCGGCCTCAGCCCCACCCCAGAGAGGCCCTGCCTGTACCTGGCGTGTCTCCTCTAAAGGCCGCACCTGCCATTCTTGTAACCCCATCCTTACCTCCATGCCTGTCACCTCCTCCTGAGCGGGGCGGTGGGGGGTGGGGGGGGACCCTGTCCTGAGAGCCGGTGCAGGCCACGCCCTCTAAGCTCAGTCTCCTCCTTGGTGAGATGGGGCAACACTCAGCTGGCACCCCCTCTCCGCCCCAGCTGGCTTTGTGGCTCCAGGGAGCTCTGCACAACTCACTAGCCCTTCCCGGAGGTCTGGGCGCGGAAGCCGCAGGCCTGCCCCCGGGCCTGTGCCGACCCCACCCCGGCCCTCTGCGGGGGCACCTGCAGCTGCGTGGATGACCTCATGCAAGGTGGGGGTCTCAGAGGAGGGCAAGTGGGGGGCTCCTCCAGAAGCAGCCCCCGCCCAGCGCCCTGCCAGCACGCTCCCTGCCCCCAAGTGCCCCGCCCCCCGCTTCTTCCTCTGCGGGCTGAACCTCAGCCAAACGGCACTTAAACAACCACTTAAACAACGATGCTATGGAGGAGACCTTTGGACCCCAACAGACGGGCGGCAGCCGCTGGCAGGATTTGGAAGGCGCTGGGGGCGGGGAAGGCGAGGCCTAAAGGGTGAGCCGCAGGCACCAGCACCAGCCTGGGCTGGGGGTCCGAGGGGCCTCTAGGAAGGGCAGCAGCGGGGCCACTGTGTCTGGAGACAGGCTCTCAGGGCCTTGCGGCTGGAGAATGGCCGTCTTTCCAGGCTTTGCACAATCCTGCCCACCCTGCCCTGCTGCCACCCCCTAGTCAGGGTCCCCTGCACCCCCTTCCCTTTGCTACGGAGCCCCCCCATGGTGGCCCCTCCCCCGTGGCCTGCCTCCCAGCCCTGTTTCTGTTTCTGCCCCACGTTGTCCACCAACCCTCAGAGGACCCTCACCCGGGGCCACCTCTTCCCATCACGCCCCTCCTCTGCAGACCCTCCCCGCCCTGGGCCCTGTGTCCACCCACGGCCCCTGTGTTCCCAGGACACAGCCTCGGCCAGGTGGCCCTGGGATCGAACCCTCGCCTTTCTCAGCTGCGTGTCCTGTGAGCCGCTAACTCCTCTGGCGGTTCCCGTGCCTTTAAAACAGGCAGGTGTTTGCACGGGCCCTTTCGAGTTGATGTTTATTCTCCTCTCTGGCAGCAAGGATGCCCCGAGCAGCCCTGTGCCACACGCTGGCTGGACACACACACTCCCAGGCGGATGCAGTGGGCAGAGGGACGGTCAGTGAACCCTCACAAAGAAAGTGCCCAAAGAACGGGCCTGGGCAGTCTGGCTGGGGTGGAGGACCTGGGAGGGCGTGGCCGCCCGTGACCTGTGGGGCCGCTGCCTGGGGCACTGAGAGTCGGACGGAGGGCAGCATGGGAGCTGGCCCCAGACAATCAATATCGACACAATGATGGTGGGGACTCCGCTGGGCTCTGGGCCCGGGAAGAACGGAGGTGTCCTCCCCAGTGGCTGACCAGGGACAGGGACGGCCTCTCCGCCTGGCCAAGGGTGTGGAGCCTGGGCCCAGCACAGGCTGTGCTAGCCACAGGTGGGCCGTCTGGGGAAACCCCTCTCTGTGCCCGCCCCCCGGGCCCTCCCTGCGGTGGGCACACGGCACCTCCCGTTCCTGCCCCGGCCCCACCTCCTCAGTCCCCCTGTCCTCGTGGTGGCCGCCACCACAGGGGCCATAGGACCTCACACCCCACCACCCCCGCCATGACTGTGCTCAGCTCCAAACACACTCAGTGAGAGTGAGAGGCCTTCTTGGGGTGCAGGCACCACACAGAGACTGGGCTTGGCTCACCGGGGTCCTGAGGGGAGTGGTACCTATCCCTCAGGTCACTGTCAATGTCCCTCAGACACGTCATTTTCTCATTCACTCACCACACCGCCAATGGCACGCCCACTCCCTTGGTGATGGGCAAACTCAGTCGCTAGGGGACACAAGCCCAGACCCTGGGGCGTCATTCTCCACTGATGGGCCAGGCAGGCCCCGGGGCTGGCACACTGACAATCGCCTCCTGGACCGAGGCTGTGTGTGGGTCAGTCCTGCCCTGGGAGGGGGGCCCTGGGGGCAGCAAGGGCTCGAGGGCCAGGCAGGGGAGCGCCCAGCACAGACACTGTCTGTGGGTTCTCCCTGGTGACACCCTCTGAATAGCTTATTAGAAATTAATATTTAATTCTCTTCTGTGGGTTTAGCTTAATTATGCAATTTATATTGCAATTACTGAGAAGTACCCGGAAGCAAAACCGCTTGCTTTGAGTAGGAAACAGTCGGGGGCGGGTTCTTGCCAAGCACAGCTGATGCTCAGAACTCCCGCTTGGAAAGCTTTGCCCCAGGGGCTCCCCCTGGCCTCCCTGAAGTCCTGGTTCTGCGTGAAGCCCTCTTTCCTCCTTCCGGGTGTCTGCCCTGCAAGTGGGGCCTGGAGCCCCGTCTGAGGGGGGGTCCTTGAAGGCAGGACCCTGCCTGCTGGCTTCTGCGTGCTTCTGGAAAAGCAGGAGGAGGAAAGTGGCCAGGTGCTCACTCCCCTGGAGGAGCCCCCCATGTCCTCACAGCACTGCGTCGGGGAGGGGCTGTCCCACCTCACGGGTCTGATACCAAAGGTCCGTTGAGTCGGTGACATGTCCCCGTCCCCCAGGAGGTAGCGGCAGGCAGGGACTCAGACCCAGGACCATCCCACCGCACAGATGAGGTCTGTCCCCTACACTCGGCTTCGGGCGGGGTGTCCTCCTGCCCTGCCACGGTGGGGAGGCTTGCACCCCCAGCTAAGCCCCTTCCTCCCTCCCTCCCTCATCTCCTGCTGTCTGTGTCCTGGGGAAGAGCAAAGGTCCGGGGCTGCGGGAGCCCGTGCCTCCTGCTGTCTGGTGAGTGGGTGTCACGGTGGACACGGGACTGGATGCCCGGGAGGGCAGACCCTGAGCCCCGAGGTCGAGGTGGGCATGGGGGCTGGGACCGGCTTCACGCTTCCCCCTGCCTTGGATGAGCCCCCGTGAGCCTCAGGTGACACCCGTCAGGTGCGCATGCCGGCCCCCACTCCTGTCCTGCTGTCACTGAGGGCCCCGTGCCCCGGGACAGCCCCGGGCTGCTGTGTGTCTTCACTGGTCACTGCAGGGGCAAAGTGACCCACCAGACAGGTGCTGACCCAGAGCCAGAAGCCACAGCACCAAACCTGAGGCCAATGCCAGCTGGGGAGTGGAGGGGGTGAAGGAGAGGCGGACGGCACGGCCGGGGGTTGCCCCAGGGACAGAGGGCCATGGCCACTCCTCCGGGAGCTGGGCCCACAGGAGGCTGGGAGGCTGATGCCTGGAGGCTGGGGTCTGAGCGACGTTACCGGGCCTGGGTTTGAGGAGTAAGAAGGGGAACTCGAACCCCTGTTTCTGGGGTGTCTGTGGTAGGGGCAGGTCAGTGGCCAGTCTGAGGACAGTTCCTAGGAGAGGGGGCAGGGGAGGGAGGAATGCACATTTATTTTGCGCCAGCTGTGTGCACAGGGCACCCATGGCCTCACCCAAGCCTTCCAAACACCCCGACAGGTCTTAGTGTCCCACGCCCACCGGGGAGGAATTGGGGCTCCACGCACAGCCTCCCCAGTGCCGCAAAGAGGGCTCCACCCGGGTCTTCGGACTCCAGAGCCACCCCACCAGCTCCAGGCTCCACAGGTCTGCAGCAGGGAGCTGGCCGACCCAACCGCTGTGGCCCCTTGGGGACCTGGGGCAGCTGTGCCCTCTGCCATCCCAGGCTGGGACTTGTAAGGCTCCACGCCCGCCCCGTCTCTCAGCCACTGGCAAACAGCACCGCGTCCACCAGCCTCTTCCGAGCTTCTCACACGGGCAAGCTGCCTTCTGTGCTGGCCGCCAGCACTTTCATGCTTTTTTTTTTTTTTTTTTTTTTTTTTTTTTTTTTTGCGGTACGCGGGCCTCTCGCTGTCATGGCCTCTCTCGTTGCGGAGCACAGGCTCCGGACACGCAGGCTCAGCGGCCATGGCTCACGGGCCCAGCCGCTCTGCGGCATGTGGGATCTTCCCGGACCGGGGCACGAACCCGTGTCCCCTGCATCGGCAGGCGGACTCCCAACCACTGCGCCACCAGGGAAGCCCCATGCTTTTATTTTTTTCCACCTTTTTCCTGGTGCAGCCCGATCCCTATGGGCCGGCTGGGTCGGGGTGCCCCTCATGTTGCCATCTGCCCAGCCATGGGGGCAGTGCTCAGGGCTGGAGCAACCACATGCAAAGGAAAGGGGAGCCCGCTGGGAGCGCTCGCCGCTCCTGACAAGTGGCCCCAGGAAGCCTCCTGAACGTGGCCACGCAGCCCAGCCGGGCCTGGCTCTTGCCTCAGCGCTCCACCCACGGCAACGCTGTGCCTTCACCTGGGCCCTGCCCTCGGCCCGGAGGGCCTCCGTGCCTGACGGGGGAGCCCCTACCCACCTCACTCCAGAGCCACCTCCTCAAGGAAGCCCTCCCGGCACAGCTGCCCCTCTCCCGGCCTCCACTCTTCTCCTGGCAGTTCAGCACCTCAAGGGCCTGCCTCTGCGCCGGCTGCGAGCTGCTCAGAGCGGGGCTGGGTCTGACTTCCACCTGGGGCCAACCGGGAGGGGCTAGGGTGCTCCTAGCCCTACAGACAGAGGCCTACTGACCTCTGGGCTGCCGGGAGTGGTGCCTGCGTGTCCTGCCCGAGGTGACAGGGAGGACAAGGCACGGGCCTGCTGGCGAGGGGCCCCTGGGTACCTCAGAGAGAAAAAGTCAGCTGTGCCTCGTCTCCATAAACGCGGGCAGGCTCACGGTAACAGTGATACCACTGTGATAGCAATGGCGGTGGTGCGAGGAGACAGCCCCGTCGCTGACGGCAGGGCCGCTCTGGGCCAGGCGCCCGGCAGGCCTTCGTCACCAATGCCGCAGGGACTCCCAGGGCAGCGCTGATGACCCCATTTCCGAGATGAGGCGGCCAAGGCTCAGGTCGGGGCCGTGACGAAGGCCACAGTCCCCTTCCACTCCTCCCTCTGCCTCCGGCCTGGCTCGCCTGGCTCTGCCCATCTGCCCGCTGACCTGGGGCTCCGGGAGGCGGGTACTGGACCCCAGAGGGAGATTTCCATGTGTAAGACCCTAGGGAGCCACACGACCTTCAGGGAGCCTCCCGGCACCCCCGGCAGGCGTGCTTACAGGCTGGGGCAGGACAGGCAGGGCTGCCCTAAGTCACCAGATCCCAGGTGACCAGGCCCCCTCTGACAGGCTCAGCACAGAGCAGCCCTCTAAGCCGCCTCCACGAGCACACCCCAATGACGGCGCCACTGACCGCCCAGGCCACGTCGACCGTGTGCAGACCCCGCCCCACCAGACCTCAGGGTCACACAGACCCAAGCTGGAACCTGGCCCCACAGTCCCTCCCTGTGACCTTGGGCGGCCACTTAGCCTTCTTGGCAGCGTTCCCCTGGCAGTTCCAACCCCAGAAGTTTCACCCCCCTACATTGCCCCCTTCTGGGTAAGTCCCTTCATCTCTCTCCATGTCAGTTTTCTCATCTGGAAAATGGGGACACACCAACACCTCCTTCATGGGGCCGTGGTGAGGATTAAGCGAGGTCCTCTGGTGTAAACTCCTACCGAGCATTTGATGAATGCAAAATACACGTACGGAGCACAGCCCTCTCCTGCCCCGCCCGGATGACACACTCGGGTCCTAACGCTGCAGCCCCTGGGGAGGGGGAGCGGGCAGCTCGAGAGGGGGTACTGTCCCTCCCTCCTGACCTCACACACACGCAGACACATGCCTGCAAATGCACACGTGCACAGAGAAGCCTGGAGGTGAAGATCCCACCACTTGCTGCCCAAGTGGAAATCAATGGCTCTGAGTCGATATTTCACGGCTTTCAGAAAACATTAAAAACTTGATTTGCTGTGAGCCTCTATTGAGCCTCTTAAATTTTTGTGCCCGTGAAAAATGCTTCATTGATTGCTGCCCAGATTCTGTAATGTTCTATTCGCTGAGGCCCAGCTTTGTGACTCGAGCAGGGAGCCACCGAGGACGGGCCCCACTTGCCCTGGGCCCCCTGCTCCATCCCCCAACCCCTCCCCATGTCCTAAACCAGGCCCGGGGACCCAGAGAGCTCACGTCCCACACAGACACACAGACAGGTCCATGGTGAGTGAAGTCCCACGTGAGGGTGCCGATGCTGCGATCGTGGGCGTCCAGGAGGACAGAGGAGTGGGGAGGCCCCTCATATCCCAAGGACTCACCTCCTTCTACAGGTTCCACCAGCTCCCTCCCTGTAGGAGCCGCGGCCGAGACCTGGGCAATGCTGCTGCTGGCCGGCTGCACCAGTGTACAGGTGACCCAGCTCCCCTGCGGCCTGGCCCCGCTGCCCTCACACCCCTGAGGAATGGCAGCCGGGGACACGGCAGTACCCTGGGCAGTGCCGGGCACTCAGAGTCACCATAACTTCTTTCTGACGTCAGGAACCGAGTCCCGGAAAGCCGAGCCTGACCCCAAACCTTCATCTACAGGATCTGCACAAAGCGACCAGGCCTGGTGGCGCTTCTGGAGATAGCTGCCCTTTCCTAAATGGAAACGGGGTCCCATAGAGTGGTCAGGAGTGGAGGCCAGGAGCTGGGCTTAATCAGGATGGGCACCCCGGCTTCCGCTGTGTTCCCCCGGATGCTCACCAGGGCTGAGGAAGCCCAACCCTGACCACAGACTCGGTCTACATCTTGGTCACAGGCTGAGCCCTGGCCCTGGTCCCACGCTGAGCCCCGGCCCTGGTCCCACTCTGAGCCCCGGCCCTGGTCCCAGGTGAGCCCCGGCCCTGGTCCCACTCTGAGCCCCGGCCCTGGTCCCACTCTGAGCCCTGACCCTGGTCCCACGCTGAGCCCCGGCCCTGGTCCCACGCTGAGCCCTGACCCTGGTCCCACGCTGAGCCCCGGCCCTGGTCCCACGCTGAGCCCTGGCCCTGGTCCCACGCTGAGCCCTGGCCCTGGTCCTGGTCCCACTCTGAGCCCCGGCCCTGGTCCCACGCTGAGCCCCGGCCCTGGTCCCACGCTGAGCCCTGACCCTGGTCCCACGCTGAGCCCCGGCCCTGGTCCCACGCTGAGCCCTGGCCCTGGTCCCACGCTGAGCCCTGGCCCTGGTCCTGGTCCCACTCTGAGCCCCGGCCCTGGTCCCACTCTGAGCCCCGGCCCTGGTCCCAGGTGAGCCTTCATGTTGGCTGTCCACTGAGTGCAGGGACTCCGGGTAAGCAAGGCTGCTGGATGCCATCCTTCCTCACTCTGCTGAGCTCCCTGTACTGACCCGCCCCTCAGGCCCCTGTGAGCACCAGGCAGAAGCGGGCTTGCAAACCTCGGCAGCTGGGAAGAGCTGAGCCCGGGCGGGGTCACGGCCCTGAGAGCCAGGCAGGGGTGCTGGGGCGTGGCCTGGATGGTGCGGGTGGGGACGTGAGGTGGGGCTGCATCTCCCCTGGGAGCTGCAGAAACAGGCGCGTGCGAGGCTGTAGGCGCAGGGAGCCTGAGCCCCCCCCAGGGCCGCTTTTCTCTGCAGAAATAACCCCCTGCGTGTGAATAGAGCCTTTTCCTTCCTCAAAGCGCTGCTTATATTTAGCCATTTTCCGCCTTTGTCCTCAGAGCAACTCGGCAGCGGGGAGAGAGGCAGACGCCGCAGCCCCATCACGCTGTGGAAACCGGGCCCAGAGCGGGTGGGCCTCCAGGTCCCACAGGAGCCCCTGCCGCCTGGCCCAGAGGGTGGTCAGTGGTCACAGAGAGCCCTGGGGGTGTCCGGACGGGATCTCTTCCAGCTCGGCGGACACTCCAGAGTTGAGGTGTCCCTATGTGGGCTCAGGGCTCCCCTGGTCCCACGGCGCCCAGAGACACCCACACCCACAGACCCCCACCCAGACAGCCTGGGGCCTGGCTGTAGGAGCAGGAACTCCTGGCTTGTCCTGCCGGGCTCTGAGCTGCTAGGAGCCGGGGACCCCTCCTGCCCTCTGTGCCCATGGGCCACATAAGTGGCTACTGGCTGGCTGTGTGGCCTGGGCCTCAGCCTCGTCTTCCATCTCCCCGGGGATGGGGCCATGGCTTGCAGCCCAGCCGCTCCAGCCAGGGGATTCATGGAGGGGGATCAGCTGTCCCCATGGGTCTACATGAGCTGGCCGTGCAGCCCTGGCCCAAGAACGCCTCCTTGGGGTCCCTCTCGCATCGAGAGGGGTTCAGGGTACAGAGCTGCCCTGCCCTGGGGTGCAGTCAGATCTGAGTGTGCAAGGGAGAGTGGGCCAGAGCAGAAAATGGAGGGCTGGGTGGCCGCTACGGATCCCTAACCTCGGAGAAAAGGAGGGCGAGGGGGGCTGTGGATCTGAAGGAGAGGAGAGGCAACTGGAGGAATCAGGAAGCCCAGGCAGACCGGCCAGCCCCTCCCCACGCTGGGCCAACAGCGCTGGGAGTTGTCCCCACCCCAGGGCACAGGAGAACAAGGAGACCCAGTCATCACAGCCCCTCACACATGGGGGAGCCCGGGCTGGGATGCCACATGCCCTGCCTACGACCGCGGGCCTCAGTCTCCCCTGCAGGACGGTGCTGACGATGCCCATCCCGCAGGCCATGACCAGGGCAACCCGAGTAACACGTGTGCCCCCTCAGGCATCACACACACGGAGCTCTACCAGTGCCCTGGGGCTGCCGTCACAAATGACCGCCCCAGCTCTGGAGGCCAGAATCCAAAATCAAGGTGCCAGCAGGGCCATGGTCCCTCTGAGGCTCCAGGGGAGGGTCCTTCCTGCCTCTCCCAGCTCTGGTGGCTCCTCGTGTGCCCTGGCTGTGGCCTCATCTCTAGAGTCTGTGCCTCCGTCTCCATGTGGCCTCCTCCCGTGTCTCTGTCCCTCCCCTTCTGACAAGGACACCTGTCATTGGATTCGGCGCCCAGCCTATTCCAGTCTGACCTCATCTTAACTAATGACATCTGCAAAGACTGTTTCCAAACACACTCACATTCTGGGGTCCTGGGGGTTCGTCTGGGGGGACACAGATCAACCCAGTACAGTGGTCGTTGCCGTTGCCATGGTCACTGTTGCTCCCACGATGGCTGGTTTTGGGCTCCTTGCACGGCCTGGTCAGCGCAGGCTGGGACGTGGGGATGGGCGGCCGGGGGGCGTGGCAGAGACGCACCCGCGTGTCTGCACACGGCTGTGCTCGGGCAGATGGGAACCCACCTGTTTGGAGGACTCGATCGAGGAGGGAGGCCCCGGTGGCACCCTCAGGGACAGGGTTCCTCCCAGGCCCCCACACCCAGAGCCCCTCCAGCCTCTGTACCCGCTTAGCTCACTCACTGGGCTAAAGCACCCCTGCCTTGGACACCTGGCCGGAGGAGCTGGGGGACATGTCACTGCTCCTGGGCCCTGGCTGGAGGCCGCCTGGGCGCGGGTAAGACAACAGTCAGTCCTGCACAGGACAGCCACAGAACCTCACCCAGACACGAGGCATCACAGCAGGAACACCCACGTCCTACCCGCGATCCTGCACGCTCCCACCACCCAAGAAGCTCCAAGCACCAGGAGTTCTCCTTGCAGGGAACCTCCGTGTGTCCTGCTTAATGTTCGTGTCCAGAAGTCCTGCGGCAGGGGGTGGACGAGCTGACCAGGGCCACGTAGGGGCCACGTAACATCTGGGTCACGCGCCGCACGTCTTTGGGGAGATCCAAGACCTTCTGAATCCAGGCCGCAGGGATCCTGCCCATCTCAGGAGGTGGGGAGGACCCATCAAGGTCATGGATGGGCAATGCCCACTCACAGTAGGCTGACAGTAAATGGGAGTCTCCCTTCCCCAGGCTCCACCTTCTGAAGCTCAGCGCAGACCAGAAGTTGGCTCCTTGGCCTCCTGGCGGCGCCCCAGCCCCACCTTGGGGACAGTGTCATCTAATCAGAAGCAGCCCGGCGAGGACGAGACTCTGGACAGCATGGCAGCCAGGGCTCCCCACCCCGACTGCATCTCAGCCTCACCAGGGCGGCTCCTTTCATGACAGGGGCCCTTCTAGGAGAAGTCTGAAATCCAGGAGTCCCAGGGCTCAGGGAGTTCGCTTGGCTGTGTGGCATGTCCTCTGCGAGGGCTCCCGACTGCAGTGACCTCCGTGGGGCTGCTGCAGCCCCTCGCCTTCTGCCCCCCACCCCAGATGCCGTCACAGGCTACGGTGGGGATCACGGGGGACGGGGGCAGGGTACACCCGAGGGTAGCCACGGAGCTCAGTGGCTTGCCTTCTCCTCCCCAAGACCCTGGCCCGGCCCCTGCCATGTCCCAGAGCTGGGCCCAGGCGCTGCACACCTGGATGCCCAGAGGAGGCACACTGGGCGAGATGAAGGCCAGCGCACCAAGGCACCTGACCCTCCTCTGCCCCCTCCCTGAAGCCGGAAGTGTCCTTCTAAAGGGCCAGTGCACGAACAGGTGGCCTGGGCATGGAAGCCAGCCTCCCAGCTGCCCACGGTCGGCCCCCTGGGCTCACTTAGGGGCCCATCGCAGTAAGTGGCGCTGACCCTGTTTGAGCAGCAGAACGAGGGTGGCGTCTGCCTGGCTCTCCAGAAGCCCTCACTCTGGGGGACGCTTAGAACAAGATCCTCCAGCCCCTGCTGGGTCCTCAGATGATGCAGCCCGGCCGACATCCGTCTGCACTTCCAGAGACACCCTGAGCGGAACCGCCCAGCTGAGCCACCGCCCAACTCCTGACCCACATAAACTGTGACGGTACACGTCTGTTGCTGATTTAGGCCCTGAATTTTAAGCTAATTGGTTACACGCAGCAGGTAACACAGACACCCACTCAACGCGCTGCGGGGCTCTGGCGGTCCATCAAGGCACCACACGTGTTCTGTCCCAGACCAGCTGCTCCAGGTCCTGCCCGGAGCCCATGCCCTGGAGGACCCCCACCCCATCCCGTCCAGGTCTCAGCACCCCGTCTTCCCCAGGAGCCCGTGAAGCTCCCTGACAACTCTCCCCACGAGGGGCCGCTCCCTGCCACCTCCCCGGGCACAGGCCCACTGCACGACCCGACACGCTCTGCTCACGACTGCCCCAGGGGCCTTGCCAGCCGTGACCTTCTGGAGGTCAGTGCCTGCACAGAGGGGAGCTGCAGGAGCGCCTCTGCCGCAAGGCTGTGAGTCCCAGGAGCACAGGGCTCCCCTCTGCCTTGCTCACCAGTGGTCACCAGAGCCCAGCCTGTGCCTGACACAGAGGAGGATGAATGGATGGATAAATGCACGGGTGGATGGATGGACGGATGGACGGACGGATGGATCAAAAACGGGTGGATGGGTAGATGGATGGATAAATGGACTTGTCAAGGATGGGAGGATGGGTAAGAGGAGGACAGATGGACGGTGTGGGGGCAGGAGGGGCACTTACCACAAGGGCATCACTTTCGGGTGGAGGTGGTGACGATGAGGACGATGACCAGGATGGTGACTCCAGCCAGCAGGACGTAGCACCTGATCTTGGGTCTCTGCAGCTGGGGGAGAGAGGTCGCTGTCGTGTCTTGTCCCCACCCAGCGCCTCCCACCCTAGGGGACGGTGGGCCTGTGACTTGCAAGGCGCTCTGCCCTGAGCTGGCTCATATTCATTCAAGATCTGCTCTGGACTGGCCCTGGAGCCAGGACCACAGGGAAGGAGGCAGGAGGGCCAGTGGGATTCCCGCAGCTCCAGAGGCAGCCGGGCCGGGGGTCGGCTCCTGGTTTGCTGTCCTCGAGCCAGGATCTTAGCCACATCCCTTCTCGGGACCTTGGATTCTTCTGAAAGCATAGGGTGATGCATGGACTCCACAGGGACACTTGAAACCTTAATGAAGGGGATGCGTGCAAAGTACATAGCCTGGGGTCTGGCAAATACCAGACATGAAGTCCTCACCAGATACTCTTCTTATCCTGTATACCGTTGTGGTTATTATAAAGTTAACAACTTCTGGGCCCACCAGAAGGCCTCATGGATGGGAAGACACACAGATCTGGGCTGGGAAACTCATTAGGGAGGGTTGAGAGGCTTCACGAAGAAAGTGAGGCCTCATCTAGGTCCTGGGCGGAGGGGGTGTGACTCCCCAGACCGGCCGGGAGGTAGGAGGTAAGGGACCAAGGGAGAGCCTGGAGAAAAGCGAGAGCTTAAAATAATCTGGTAGGTCACCAAGTGTCCGTGGGATGGGGAAGGGGAAGGGAGATGGGCAGGACAGGCCCTCAGATCACAGAGAGGTTTGGACAGCACCCCTGAGATGGCACAGTAAGGAGCTGTAAGCAGGGGAGTGACATGTTCTAGAGAGTTAGTGAAGAGGCCACTTAGGAAGAAAATAGGAGGCTGGGTAGGAAAGCGGAGGAGAAACAGGAAGGCTGACCCCTGGAAGGACAGGGACTTAGTGCAGAAACGGGAGACCAGAGGGGACAGAGGCAAGACCGGGAGGGGAACCCTCAGAAGCTGGCTGTGACGGGATATTGGAGAGAAGTGAAATAGGTCAAGAACGAGTCCCCAGGCAGCTCATCTGAGTCATTAGGTGGAAGTTGAGGCTGGTCATTCTTCCATCCGTTCATTATTCCACTCACTCATTCACCCACCTACTCGCCAGTCCATACACCCATCCATCCCTCCATCCGTCCATTCGCCCTTCTGTCCACCCACCTTCTCAAGGGGGCTCTAGGCTCTAGAGTGAGGGTTGACAGTGGAGCATCTACTCAGCCGTGGGGAAGGGAAGAGACCAGCAGGGACAGGGTAGTGGGCGGTAGTTCCTGGAGTAGGTGGAACTGAACTCTGGTTGGGGGGCCAGTGTCCCCCCAAAACAATGAGTTTTGGGGTGAGGATTGGGTCTGGGGCGGTGTCTCAGATCTGCCGGCCATTGGATGGATGGCTGGCCCCCATCTCAGCTGCCTTGGTGTCTTTCCATTTTGGGAGGGACCCACACACCAGCCTGAAGACCAGCCATCATCAGAACGGCCCTGCCTCCTAGGCCTGGGAACAAGTATTGTCACTGTGTTCTGGGCCAGGATGCTGGTCTCAGAGAGGTTAAGCGAACTGCTCCAGTCTTCACAGATGGTGTGGGGCAGATCTGAGCTTCAGGCCTCTCTGCCCCTCTTCCCAGCTACTGTCACAAGTCACACTGCTGCCCAGACATGCCAGCTGGGAGGGGCTGGGAGGGACCAGAGTGAATCAGACACAGCCCTCAGGGAGCGCACAGCTTGGGGTGGGCAGGAGGCCGGAAACCCACAGCCCTCCTGGCAGGGAGAGGGCTTAGAGGGAAAGGTGCTCCGAGCCAGGGGCCCTGCAGGACCCTGGACAGCACCCATGCCCACGGTCCCCGTGCAGCAGGACAGCCACCCCTTCCCGAAACCTTGTGATGGGCCCCATGTCCTACTCGGGTTGCGTGCACTCAGACCCTCGCCCGGCACTGGCAGGCGGGTCCTGACGACGCACATCTGCAGATGAGGGGATGGCTCAGAGAGCCTCCAGCTCGTGAACTGCAATCAGGATTCGAACCCGGCGCCTGGCTGCAGAGCCTGTGCGTAACACTCCACACCCCTCACAGAAGGGCCGATGCAGTCCAGCAAGGTGTGCCCTGAGGGTACTCAGCTCCCCTAGCACACCCAGGCCCCCCACGGAGACTGACGAGGACACGTGCGGGAATCTGGATGCCCGTGAGGAACACAGCCGCTGGGGTCAGGCAGGGCAGGCTTCAAACCCCGTCCTCATGTCACAGCCTGACCACGTGACCTGGGGTACATCACTGGCCTCTCAGCCTCCGGGTGGTCTCACCAGGGTCACCGTCCCGGCTCTCCCATCGGTGCGGCGTAGGCAGAGCCCAGTGGCATGGCCGGCACTGGCCGAGCGCTCCCCAGCCGCCGGGGTGGGAGGGAGGAGGGGGTGGGCCTGTGCCTGCCCAGCCCGGTCCAGATCAACCTTCCGGGGACCCTCAAGTTGGTCTCACACTGGACAGCGGCCGAGCGCCTGCTCGGGCGTGATCTGCACCAGGCCTGTCCCTCCCTGGTCCCCCCTCGTCCGCCCTCCACGCCCCGCCCCACCCCCGCCAGGATGAGCAGAGGAGGCAAAGGGAGGCAGGGAAGCTTGGAGCCGCAGCAGCAGCCAGGGGACCCGGCTGGGGGGAGCGTGACCCCAAGAGAAGCAGGAGAGATCACCTGAGGGGAAGCGGGAGGCGCGTGACGTCCCAGGGCCCTCTGAGCCCACACCCAGCCTCCACCAAGCCCAGCCCCTTCCCACCCCTTCTCTTCCCCCCAGCAAACCACGCGGGGCCTCTCCACCGACTTCAAGGGGAAGAGGCGGGTGGGCGATGACAGGCGGGGCCCAGGGGCCACCAGATGCTTGGGCGAAGACATATGGCAGAGGCAGAGGCAGGCTTTGATGCTGCGCTCTGCTCCGCAGCCCCCGGTCCCCTCCTGGCACAGGGCAGAGCCCCCAGCCTCCGCTCAGCCCCCGCACCTGCAGCCTCGCCCACCGGGAGGGAGCTCCCGTGCAGAGGATCCAGCTCCTGCGGGGCTGGGCTGCCCAGAGCTGTGGGCCTCATCCCAACTGAGTGCCAGCAGCAGGGTGGGGGGTAGGCAGCAGCCCAGGTCCCTCAGCTGGAGGCCGCATCTCGACCCCCCAGGCGCAACCACTGAGACGGGAGCCCCTCCCCGAGCCCTGGGGAGCAGGCAGCTGCCCTGGACACCACCTCGACTGATGGGTTGACCTTTCCAGCTCCCGATGAAAGGGTATTGACCACATCCATGACCCTCCAGGAAAGCGTAGAGGAGACTTCCTAAGGGGGCAGGATGAGTTGTCCTGTTCATATCGCTGCGCTTGATAAGGGAGAGGGTCTGGAAAGGCCCTCAAGGCGCTAGAGTGGGCACGGCTCACCTGCATGGTGCTTGGGCCATTTATAAAGGCAGGAGGGGCCCAGGGACCTGGGCAGGGGCTGCTGGATGGGTGGTCGGGGCCTCGGACCCCATAAACCCCTACTCTCCAAGCTGGTGGGGGGCACCATCGTCCACATCAAGCTCTCATGACCCCACACTGGGCTCCACCCTGGCCCCCTGCCGTGGAGGACACCAGGCCACAGACCTGGGATGTCCATTGTTACAGGCTGAACTGTGTTCCCCAAAAAGACATGCTGAAGTTTTAAACCCAGCACCTCAGAATGGGACCTTATTTGGAGATGGGGCCTTTACAGAGGCCACCAAGTTAAAGAGAGGTCATCTGACCGGCATCCCTGTAAGAAGGGGAAATTTGCACACAGCTTCACAGGGAGAACACTGTGTGAACATGCGGATGGCTGTCTACGAGCTCAGGAGGGGCAGAGTCTCCCTCACAGCCTCAGAAGCAGCCAGCCGTGTCTTGGCTACTCTAAACAGCGCTGCAATGAACATAGGGGTGTACGTATCATCTCGAACCACGTTTTACTCCAGATATATGCCCAGGAGTGGGACTGCAAGATCATATGGTAGCCCTATTTTTAGTTTTTTTAAGGAACCTCCATGCTGCTCTCCATAGTGGCTGTATGCATTTACATTCCCACCAGCAGTGCACGAGGGTTCCCGTTTCTCCACACCCTCTCCAGCATTTATTGTTCGTAGATTTTTGATGATGGTCACTCTGACCGGTGGGAGGTGCTACCTCACTGTAGTTTTGATTGGCATTTCTCTAATGATTAATGACGTTGAGCAGCTTTTCATGTGCGTCTTGGCCATCTGTATGTCTTCTTTGGAGAAATGTCTATTTAGGTCTTCTGCCCATTTTTGGATTGGGTTTTTTTTTAATATTGAGCTGCATGAGCTGTTTGTAAATTTTGGCGTTTAATCCCTTGTCGGTTCCGTCATTTGCAAATATTTTCTCCCATTCTGAGGGTTGCCTTTTCATTTTGTTTATGGTTTCCTTTGCTGTGCAAAAGCTTTTGAGTTTCATTAGGTCCCATTTGTTTATCTTTGTTTTTATTTCTATTTCTCTAGGAGACGGATGGGAAAAGATATTGCTTCGATTTATGTCAAAGAGTGTCCTGCCTATGCTTCCCTCTGTTTACAAAAGCCAAGACATGGAAGCCACCTAAATGCCCATTGACAGATCAATGGATAAAGAAGATGTCTTATATATACACAATGGGATATTACTCAGCCACTAAGAAGAATGAAATAATGCCATTTGCAGCAACATGGAAATTATCTGGAAATTATCATACTAAGTGAAGTAAGTCAGACAGAGAAAGACAACATCATATGATATCACTTATATACAGAATCTTGAAAAAATGGGGCTTCCCTGGTGGCTCACTGGTTAAGAATCCGCCTGCCAATGCAGGGGACATGGGTTCGAGCCCTGGTCCGGGAAGATCCCACATGCCGCAGAGCAACTAAGCCCGTGCGCCACAACTACTGAGCCTGCGCTCTAGATCTCACGAGCCACAACTACTGAGCCCGTGTGCCACAACTACAAAAGCCCCCATGCCTAGAGCCCATGCTCCGCAACAAGAGAAGCCACCGCGATGAGAAGCCCGCACACCACAACGAAGAGTAGCCCCCCCTCGCCGCAACTAGGGAAAGCCCGCATGCAGCAACGAAGACCCAATGCAGCCAAAAATAAATAAATAATTTTTTTTAAATAGTAAAAAATTTTAAAAAGATACAAACTTATTTACAAAACAGACTCACAGATGTAGAGAAGGAACTTCTAGTTACAAGGGGGAAGGATGGAGGGGAGGGATAGATTGGGAGTTTAGGACTGACATGTATGCACTGCTATATTTAAAATAGATAAGCAACAGGGACGTACTGTAGAGCACAGGGAACTCTGCTCAATATTCTGTAATAACCTAAATGGGAAAAGACCTTGAAAAAGGAGAGAGACGTGTACATGTATAACTGCACCACTGCTGTACACCTGAAACTAACACAACATTGCTCACCAACTATACTCCAATAGAAAATAAAAATTCAAAAAAGAAGTCAAAAAAAAAGGCAGCCAGCCGTGCCGACACCTTGATCCTGGACTCCTGGCCTCCAGAACCGTGAGACAATGAATGTCCACCGTTTCAGCCACCCGGTCTGTGGTGTCGGTTACAGCAGCGTGAGCTGACCAACAGACCAGGCCCTGGTCCATCTCCTCCGCTGACCCTGGGGAGCAGCGATGCCCCTGGGTGCCAGGGGCCTTCTGACAAAGAGCTCGTGGGTCCAGAGGAGTCTCGGGCCTCGTCCAGGCCAGCCCTGGGCGCCCCCACAACAGCACAGCTGCTACTCACCTCAGCCCTGCTCATCCACTGCCCTCGCTGCCCTGGGTGCCCTCGGACCCTGCTTCTGACCTCCCAGGAACTGGGTGCAGGACGCGAGGCCCCATAGACCAGTAAGGCTGAGGGTCCGTCAAGGCCATCACGTCCTACAGTGGAGGAGGTGGCCTCACCAAGGATGCGGTCAGGGCTGCGGATGCCTCCGGAGGTGTCCGGGCAGCAAGGACCACAGGTCACTGTCTGGGAGCAATGCTGGTGGGTGGCCCAGAGTCTCCCAGCCCTCTGTCCAGGTCCTGTCCCCACAGGACCATCACGAGCGCCCCAGGGAACCGGCTCCACGCAGAGGCTCCCAAGACACAAAGCAGCCCCGCCCTGGTGGCCGCCCGCCTCAATCCCCGTGGAGAGGTGCTGGGTCCTACACACTGACCACCACCCTCAGGACAGCCCTGCGAGGGGCCCGAGCACACGCATTTCAGAGGTGCAAACACTGAGGCTTGGGAAGTGCAGCTTGCCCACAGCCCCTCAGTAGGGGTGTGGGGACAAAGCTGCTCAGAGACCACACAGAGGGAAAGGGCAGGAGAGGACCCCAGGGGGACAGGGCGGGTGAAGCCAGTAGGGGGACCTCAGCCCTGCCTCCCGCCTCCCTCCCCGCACTCCGGGTGTCCCGGCTGTCAGCCATCAGCTGATAAATCACTCTTAAACGGCAGCCCCACACTGAAGGAGGCTGATGGGGGCTGGCGGTGGGGAGCCAATTAACCTGAATTACGCTCTTGATTGGGGCCCAATTAGTGTCAGCTGCATGGGGTCAGAAGCAGTCCTGGTACAGTAATTGTTGAATTAATTCCCTGGCTGGGAAGAGCTGCACCTTCCCAGCCCCAGCACGGGATGCCGGCTGGCTTCTCGCCACTTCAGTGAGGCTGCGGCCTCCCCCTGGCCTGGCCCACTCCCGCTGTGAGAAGGGATGGCTACGTGATGGTTTGGGAAGGGGACTTGCTCGGCACGTCCCAGCCCTGCAGGGCCTTCCCACATGTCCCTCCCTCTGCCTCTGCAGCTCTTCACTCAGAGAACTCCTCATCACTCTTTAAAACCCAACTCCAACATCACTGCCTCCAGGATGGCCTCCCAGGTACTCCCTGGCTGCAACGGGAGCTGTCTCTGGGGTCCCTGGCCCTGCTTCCCTCTGCACCAAACTTGCCTCCTTCCCTCTACACCTGTCGGAGGTGACCGTGACCCTCAGGAGGACTGCTGCCCCGAGCTCAGCGGGACTCAGTGGAAGCAAGTTGCCCAAGAGGAGCAAAGCAGCCGTCCCAGCCATGGGGTCCGGGGAGGGGCTCTGCACACACGGCCCTCAGGCCTCCACAGGCTCGTGCCCGCAGTGAGGAAGGGTGGACGCCGGCTGGTCCGTCCAATGCACTCACCCACGTGCTGCCATCTGCCTGTTCCCCCGTCCCCTAGAATGAGGGCCCAGGGTGTGCACCCCAGCAAAGACAGCAAGTGCGAGGCACAGGGGCTGAAGGTTGTTGGAGGTGATCCTGGCTGAGCAGGGCAAGGAGGAGACCCCCGGGGCCTGCAGGGGCCCGGCCACAGTGAGAAGCAAGACGCTGGCTCCCAGAACAGCGGACAAGCAGGGCGCCTGAGGCAGCGGAGGGCAGGAGGACACCGGCTTAAAGTGCTGACACCCTGTTCTCAGGAGGAATTCTCTGAGACCCTAGGCTCTGGGACTCCAGGCCCCGTGAGGGGAGCAGAAGCTGGGGTCAGAGCAGGGCTTGGGGTAGAGTCAGCAGCGCCGGCCCTGAGCCCCGCAGGGAGAGCTTTCTCCAAAGACCCAGCCGGCCCAGGGAAGCCGCGACCCCAGTAAGGTTCACGATGGCTCACACTTCTCGAAGCCCCTTCCAGCCAGCATGTTAGCGCCCCAGCCCTAAGTACACGCAGACATCAGGGACCCCAGATAGTTGCAGGGTACCCATTGCAAAGGACAGAAAACAAAACAAACACAGAAACTCAAAGACAGAGTCAGTGCAGGTCACAGAAGGGAACTTCCGACAAGTAACACAGTCCCGGGAGAGCAAAGCAAGCAGTGGCAGCAGAGTCCCCCGGGACAGGCCCCAGGGGAGGGGCCGGGTGGAGGGTGTGAGAGGGCCCTCCAGGCCCGCCCCCTACACCCGCCTGCTCCACCCGCACCCCAAGATGGCGCCAGTGGAGAGGCCGAAGGAGAGGCCCCGCCCCGCAGCCCTGCGCTGGGGATGGGCCTGGTGGGAGCGGGGTGCGGAGGCCCCGGAGCAGCTCTGGGGTGGGACGTGCAGGCCCGGCGCTCCACCCCCTCCCTGCCCCCTCTGGCCCCATTGGTTGCCCGGCCTGGACTGGCCCCGCCAACTGCTCTTTGACTCCTCAGCCACAGCAAAGTCATGGCCACGGCAGGCAGGGCAAGAAGTGACCTAGTGACGACCATGGCTGCACAGTGCACGCTGCCCGGGCCCACGCGTCCCCCAGACACACCAGAGGGGAAGCAACTCACCCACACCCGTGGCAGGACCTCAGCCTGTCCTGGCAGCCCCCCTCCCCGCCCCCTCTTCTACGCAGCCCCCCCTCCCCCCCACCCAGAGACTGGCGTGCACCTGGCTCCTCTGTCACACCAGCCCCTCTGAGCTGCTTCGGGCAGTCACCTCCCCTCTCTGAGCCCGTTTCCTCATGTGACAACGGGGGACAATGACACCCCTCCCCATGGGTTCTCTGAAGGTGGATGCCCCTCCTGGACCCGGCACGGCTCATTTCTCTGTCCCTTCAGCCTCCGGTTCGAGGGCAGCCCCGTCACAGGTGTCCCAGGCCAGCAGGGCCCACATACAGTAGGTGCTCACGGAAGCGCGAGCCTCTTCCGGGGCCCAGGGCTGGAGGCCGGAGGCCCAACATGTGCTGAGCCATCAGGCCAGCCCTCTGGGAACTTCTGGACTCGCTGTGCCGTGACGAGCGGGCCAGATGGGCTCGGGCCCTGGAATCCCCTGTCTCCAGCAGATAGGGGCTCTGTTGGGGAGGACGGAGGGAGGGGTGAGGGCATTTGAGCATCAGGCACCAGCTTGGGACTCAGTGGGACCAACACCCACTCTACTCCCTCCCCCGTCCCGGCTGCCACCACCTGCAGGGACCCTGGGGGCTGGTCCCCGAGGCCCTGGGGAGCAGGAAGCCAGAGAAGGGCGGCGATGACTCACCCAGGGGCTCCCAGCGAGGGGGACTCCTGGGGCCACGTGGTCTCTGTTGTCCTGTCTCGACCCCTCTCCCCACCAGCCCCTTCCCTCTGACCCTTGGGCACCCTCGTCCCCTCCTCAGAAGCCATTGGGCTTTCACCCCCTTCCCCAGAAGCCGCTTCTCAAACAAATGTATTCAGAATACATGACATTTCAGAAACATCTATTTGTATATATTTAGACTCCATTTCAAAAGAATTATTCAAAATCGGAGCCATTTGGATGGATGGGTGTGGAACGGATTGTTTCTTAAGTGTTAGCATCAAAAATACCATGTTTTCTAAGTGGATTACAAATGCTGTAATTATTGAAATGGGCACATTCAGCTGGGGGAAAATTTCAGAATTATGACTTGATTTAGGGATTCTGTGTCCTAAGACAGGGCCTCGGGGCACGCACCCCGAGGCTGGAGCCCGAGGGCGGCTGAGAGCTCTGGGCTCGTCTGCTGCTCCATCGGGAAGCTGAGGCCCCCTAGGCCAAGCCAGGTCCTGCACGGGCCGCAGGCCTGTCCCTCCAGGGCCTGAACTGTCCTTGTCCACTCTCCAGTTGGCTCAAGTCCTGACCAGAAGGCTGGGTCCAGTACCCCCGGGCCCGGAGCCCCACCCCATGCCCGCCCCACTCCTTGATCGGGACAGGTGAGCTGGTCTGCCCTCCCCTCCCCGACCATGACTTCTGGTTGCAGGGTGTGGCTGGGCCAGGCCTGGCACCCCACCCTGGGCAGTGTTGCCAGTGGGGACAGAGGAGGGCCGGGAGCCGGACCCCAGGCACCGGCTGTAAAATGGGCCAGGTGACCGACCTCGGGGGTGCCCAGGGGCATAGTATCTGCCACATGCCAGACCCAGAGCAGGCTCCCTACTGGTCAGCAGCTCAAACAGAAGGTCTTGCTGGTGAGTCAAGCCCAGCCTGTGTCCTCCTGCCGGTGGAGGCCACACTGCCGGTCAGCTCGGCTGAGATGCAAAGGCGGCTGGACCAAGCCAGCGGTCTGGGCCAGGCTCTTCCTGCCACATTGGTGGGGGGGGCGGGATCCACTGGTGGGACCTCCTCCAGGTTCAAGGGCACTCAGTAACAGCTAGAAGGCTCCACATAGGCTCCCCGGCCCAGCAGTGCCACCGGGGGCTACACAGGAAGTGATGGGCACCCACGGCCACACAGTCCCCGCAGCAGGTGTGAACCGGAGATGCTCCTGAGGCCGCGGCCAGCCAGGCGCTGGGGTGGTCAGTCGGGGCACAGCCAACAGCAGAGCCTCCTGGGCCCGGGGAGGCCCGAGGAGTGAAAGGCGAGGGCGGCCTCCGCACCGGCAGCTCCCATCTGTGTAATACATGTGCACACGCGTGTGCGTGATGACCCGATCACTGGAAGCATCGTAGCCGTTATGTCGCCAGCAGTGTTTCCCTTGGAGGTGGGGTGATGGGGAACTTCCTGTTTGACTTTTGGTTTTGTGTTTGGGCTGCAATGAGCTTCTGTAACAAAGTTCCTGCTCCTCCAGACGTCCCCCCACCCCACCCACCGGGGGGCCCACAGGAGAGGCAGGAGGAGGAACCTGTGGGGCGGCAGCATCCGGGCTGAAACTCATGCCCCAAAGAGGTCACAGCCCCCGGCCCTCAGCCCTGGCCCCCATTCCCTCGTTTCTGCACTGAGCCTCCCCTGGGCACCTTCTCTGTGCCAGATGACCTTCTGGACACATCAGGCACAAGCAATCCCACCAGATCACCTCTCCCCAGTCTCCGAGCACAGTCCAGGCAGGAGGGCAGTCCGTGCCAAGGCCCTGAGGCAGGGGACACTTGGTGTCCCTGGACCGAGGGGGCAGCGCTGGCATGGGCTGAGCGGGGTAGGGGCTTCCACACGCACTATCCCTCCGCCTGGGTGCTCGTCACCAGATATCACGCGACCCAGCCCACCTCCCGCAGGTCTCTGCCCATTTGTCACTCTGTCGGCTATCCCTTGCTGGCCATCCTATCTAAGAGGGTGCCTCCTGCTCTACGCACTGGCCAGCCCTCCCCGACTCATCTCTCTGCTGGTTCTCCCAGGAGCCGAGCTGGATATCTCCTTCACTCCTGGTCGTGTCTGCTTCCCGTCACGGCAGCGGCAGCTCCATCAGGGCAGGGTCTTTGTCACTATCCTTCCCTGAGCCCTGGGAACAGCGGCTGGCACATGGTAGGGGCTTGTATTTTTGTGGGCTGCGTTGGTGACCAATAACACACAAGGAATTCACAGGCCTTACACAAGTTGCTCCATCTAAAAGGGCCCGGCACGAGGGCAGTTCCCTAAGAACGGGCAGGTCTCCGGTCTCTGCCACCCCGCGCTAGGTGGGCGACCTGGCCCCTCTGAGCCTCAGTTTTCTCATCTACAAAACGCGATAATGAACGGGTCCCGTGGAATCAAAGGAGGTGACGCAATGGTCCCTGGTGACTTCATGCTGTGGACATGCACGCTTTCATGCTTGTTAATGAACAGCCCCCAGGCTCGAGGGGATCAGCCTGGGTATGGCTGCTCCCGGGGTGAAAGCCCAGGGACCCCCGTGGTGTACGCCAGGCAGGGGCAGGACGCTCTGCACCCTGGGGGGCCAGACGCCAGGCAGGGGCAGGACGCTCTGCACCCTGGGGGGTCAGACGCCAGGCAGGGGCAGGACGCTCTGCACCCTGGGGGGTCAGACGCTTCTCTCGCGCAGTGCGCGTGATGAGGCTGCTCTTGTGCTCGTCCGTGCTGGGCTGCAGCCTCCACACCTGCACCTGGCAGCTTTTCAACACATCCTACTTACAGCGAGTGCCAGAGCGGGGTTGGAGGGTGGGCCTGTTAGAGACAAACCTCTGTTTGCTTCTCCCCATCCCTCCCGTCCTGCCCCACGTGCCTGGGCCTCCGAGGTTCTCACTGAGGGTGGCGGCGTGCCTGCCCCGTCCAAGGAAGCCCATCTATTTTACCTAATGACGTGATTTCGCCCCCCCTCCGCCAGTGATTTCTCCAGGAGAAGGAGCCTCTTTGTCTCTTTCAGGCACCAGGACTCTGGCCTCTGGCACCCCAACCCCTTCCCAGCTGCACGGGACATGCACAGGCTCCCCAGACCCCAGGGCCCTCTATGCACGGCTTCCCCGGGCCCCCAGGTCACCCCCCATCACCACCACACCAGGCAATTCCGTCCCCTCTGCCCCCGCTCCTTCCGCCACCACCAGCCGAGCGCCCACACTGGGTGAGGACCCGTGGACCCCAGCCAGCGGCTCGCCACTGTCCAGCAGGGGGATGCCCAAGCAGGTACTGAGAGGCAGAGGACGGAGAGAGGGTCTCCCGCTCCCGCTCTGCCTGTATGCTGCCCCCGCACGTCTGCCAGTTCCTCCCAGGACCCCCTTTTCCCGCTCCACCCCAGCCTGCAACAGAACCCTCCCCTGCCAGCAGTGCCCAGAGGCTGCCACACCCCCCGCCCCTGTCCCCAGAAGCATGCCCTGCATGGCTGATCCCTGTCCAGTCCCTGTGCCAAGTGTGAATTCTCAGAAACCCCACAGCCTGACCCTGCCCTTGGGACTCCCTGTCCCTGCGAACCCAAAGATGTGAGCCGAGGGAGAGATGCGCAGGGCAGGCTACGAACCTGCAGCCCCTAGCACCTCCTCCAGGGAGGTCCCCAGGGTTCTACTCTCCTGTGTGGGCACAGGTGTGCTGGTGGAGAGCCCCTGGATGTGAACCCAACCATACCACTTCCTAGCTCAGTGACCTTGGCCAGTCCTCGAACACTGAGCCTGTCTCCTCTTCCCAAGTGGGGCTGATCACGGCCACTGCCCAGGCTGCTGGGAGGATTAAGAGATCTCGTGAGTGCTGCGCCCGGAGCCTGGGGCTGAACAACCAGGAAATGAGAAGCATTTGTCTGAGTGAGACGCCTCCTCCCTGGCCTTCTCCTCCTCAACATCATCATCAACATCACAGACAAGGGACCACAACCTACCCCCGCCCCAGACAAGGAGAAGAGCAGGGAAACAGAGGGGTCACCCCCCTCTCCCGGGCCCACCACATCAGGCAGTGCTGACCGCGAGACCCCACCCCCAGCCTGCTCTTGACAGTGAGAAGCACACTCTTTGGGAGTCTTTCCTTTGGGTTCAGGCAAAAAGGACCCACCTTGGGAACACCGAAGTCTGTGGGGAGGTGTCCCCATGGGAGGGACAGGGATGCATCTGATTCCCCTAAACAGAGTGTCACCCCTTCTCCCCACCTCCCAGGAGGAGGTCCTGCAGCTTCCACAGCTGTTTTCAGCCCCTGATTCCTGGCCTGGGCACTTGCCATCTTGCCCTGGGTGGGCCCTGAAGGAATCAGTGTCCAGTGCAGGTCACATCCTCCAGACCCAAGCTCAGCGAGGAAGCTCACGGTGCTGGGCTGACCTGGCGCTCCTGGGACCCCTCCCACTGCAGGACCCTGGAAGGGGTACTCTCTGAGTCCCATCTGAGGGGGTGGTCTCCCAGGAACTCCCTCCTTCAGAAAGCAACCCCAGAGAGTTGGGCAGGAGAATCAGGAAGCAGGGCTGAGACGTCAGCAGCCGGCAGGGGGGACCACACAGGGGCCACGCTGCCAACCTCCTGCAGAAAGGGAGGCCAGGATCCACAGATGTGGTTACAACACCGTAACGGCCCTGGCAGCTGGAAGAGCAGAAATAAATGCTCTCTGGATGAGAAGTCCCCCAGTTCCAACTCAGTGAAGCCACAGACTCGTAATCAAACATCATCAAACAAGGAAGAAGGCAGGCAGGTCAAGAAATAGATTAGACACAACCAGAGACTGTAAACACTGAGGGAGACACAAGGATAAAACGTTTAAAGAATGGAAGATATGGTCATCAAGAGGCAACAAGGGACTATTAAGAATGAACAGAAGATCTGAAAAAGATATGAACTTCTAGAAATGAAAAACACGATTTTTTTCTTTTCTTTTTTTTTGCGGTATGCGGGCCTCTCACTGCTGTGGCCTCTCCCGTCGCGGAGCACAGACTCCGGACGTGCAGGCTCAGCGGCCATGGCTCACGGGCCCAGCCGCTCCGCGGCATGTGGGATCGTCCCGGACCGGGGCACGAACCCGCGTCCCCTGCATCGGCAGGCGAACTCGCAACCACTGCGCCACCAGGGAAGCCCCTGAAAGACACAATTTTTGAAGTGAAAGACTTAGCTGACAAGTTAAGCAGAAGATGTGACCCAGCTGTAAACTTAGAGTCATATCTGAGTGAATCAGCCATTATCCCACAAGACAGACGGGGACTGGAAAACACAAAAGAGATGGTGAAAGCAACAGGGACAGAAGGTGGGGTTTCTCATATATGTCCAGTTAGTGTTCCAGAATGGCAGGGAATGTGGGAAGCAAGAGGACAGGCACTATGTAAAGGGGTGACAGCTGCACTTTTCTAGGACTTATACACACAGGCATCCACTGATCCAAAAGCACACAGAGCAGAAGAAAAACAAATCCATATCTGGACATACCTTGGGAAAACCGCAAAACTGTAAGTACAGAAACAAGGTTTTCCACTGGCTGGGGGAAAAGACAGATCCTGAAAAACTAAGGCAGGCAGACGATCAGCAGACTCCCCGGCAGCAACAATGGAAGCCGGGCGGCACTGGAGGGAAATCTCACTCACACCAGAGATCTGGACCGAGCAACGCCTCATGTGAAAGACAACATGGGCAAAACGGCATTAAAGACAAACAGAACCCGTCCATGTGATCACCAAGAGACCTGTCCCAAAGGGTGACATCCAGAAAGGAGGAAGAGCCCAGAAGATCTGAGATGAAGGAATGACTGGTGACCGAGGACACGACACCGCTGAGCCGTGATCAGCACGGGCTGCAAAAATCACACCATCCCAGGCGTGAGGTCCTTAAAAAACGGAGAACTAAGGATGGGGGTGAGAACAGCCCGTGAGCTGAAGGCAGTGACCTGAGCTCAAGTGCTTAGAGGCCCCCGTGTCCGTCAGGAAGGGAGAGAGGGTGATGATGTCTGCCTTTAGACTCTGTGGCAAAATTTCAAGGGAAACAAATGAAAGGTTGAAATAAAGTGTATGAAAAATTGAACTAACTTTTAAAAACAATGGATTAAAGAGACACGACTAAGCCCGTTTAGATTAGAATCCTGGACGTCAAAGAACGTTACTGGAATAATCAGTGACACCTGAATGGGATCTGTGATTCAAGAGAGTATTTGATGAGCGTTAATTTGCTGGTTTGCTGGTAACGCAGGAGAGCGTCCTGGCCCTTGGTACTTACGTGCTGAGGTATTAAGGAGTGATGGGCATCGTGGCTGTTAAGTGATTCTCAGGACAAAGAAGTGCCAATGACTGGGGAGTACGGCTAAAGGAATACAGGAACTCTGGGTCCGAGCTCTGCAACTTTTACGTAAATTTGAACTCTTTTTCAAAACAAAAAGTTTAAAACTCTAGTACTAAAAAATAAAGCAGCTTTCAAAAATAAAGATAAGTATAAACCAAAAAGTAAGATGAGATAAACAAGAGCTAATCTCTCAACAATGGCTAAAGCTCAGCCAGGGAAAGAACGAGAGTGTCACAATGGATTTTCAAATCCAGCTCAATGCTGGAGACATTTCAAAAGCATAAAGGCACAGAAATATCGAAAATGAAAGAATAGGAAAATATATAGTGAAAGCATTAATCAAAAGAAAGCTGGAATAGACCCATTGATAGCAGACAAAATGGGTTTTAAGATACAAAGCACCAGGACTTCCCTGGTGGCACAGTGGTTAAGAATCCATCTGCCAATGCAGGGGACGCGGGTTCGATCCCTGGCCCGGGAAGATCCCACATGCCACAGAGCAACTCAGCCCATGCGCCACAACTACTGAGCCTGCGCTCTAGAGCCCGTGAGCCACAACTACTGAAGCCTGTGCGCCTAGAGCCCGTGCTCCCCAACAAGAGTAGCCACCGCAAGGAGAAGCCCACGCAGCACAACGAAGAGTATCTAGCCCCTGCTCGCCACAACTAGAGAAAGCCCGTGCACAGCAACGAAGACCCAACGCAGCCAAAAATAAATAAATAAGATAAAAAGCACCATGTGGGATAGAAAAGGTCACTTCATAATACTAAGCGTTTCAATTTACCGAGATTATACACTCTTATGCAACCTAGAAAAAAAGAGCCATAGAACATATAAAGCAAACATTTATAGAGCTACAGGGAGAAATTTCCAAATCGAGCAAATGTGGTACAAGATTTCAACAGATTTCTCTCAATTTATGATAGGTCAGGCAGACCACAAAAGCTAAAGACAGAAAATTTGCATTACCAAGTTAACAAGCTTGGTTTAGTGGACACTGATAGAACTTTCCATGTCTGTGTATTTAAAGAACGCACATTCTTCTCAAGCACATTCTCAAGTATGGAATATTTACAGAATTGGAAAGTTCTAAGCCATAAAGCAAGTCTTAACAAATCTCACATAAAAGAAATCCTCTAAACAAAATGCGACTGTTAGAAGGTAACAAAAAAGAGTAAATTTTAAATCCCCATGCATTTAGAAATTTTACCATTCATTTCTAAATAACTCACGGGTCAAAGAAAAACTCATAATAGACATAATATTTTAAATTAAATGATCATGGACATATGATATATCACATGTCGCAGGGGCGTAGTAAACGTGGCCCTTTAAGGGAGATTTATAGACTCGAAATGCTGATGTTAGAAAAAGAGAAAGGCTGATATTTCATGGGCTGAGCATCCAGCTTTAGACTTTAGGAGGAGGAAGAACTACCGCACAACTCAGAGACAGAAAGCGAGGAGATGACAAAAAGTAGAAAGCAATCGAAAATCGAAACTAGCACAAAATAGAACAACAAAGCCAAAGACACTAATTAAAATGACAAACCTCTGGAAAGACTGATCAAGGCAAAAAGGAACTGGACAGATAAAGTGGGAATGGAAAAGGTACAGACCTCAGATGAATGGGACACGGTGCAGTAATAAACAAGATTATTAGCACCCAGAGCCACCACATCCGAAAACCTAGACAAGTGGATAGATTCCTAAAAACAGGTGACTTACCAAAACAGAATCTAGAATAAAAAAGAACCTGGGGCTTCCCTGGTGGCGCAGTGTTTGCGAGTCTGCCTGCCGATGCAGGGGACGCGGGTTCGTGCCCCGGTCCGGGAAGATCCCACGTGTCGCGGAGCGGCTGGGCCCGTGAGCCATGGCCCTTGAGCCTGTGCGTCCGGAGCCTGTGCTCCGCAACGGGAGAGGCCACAGCAGTGAGAGGCCCGCGTACCGCAGAAAAAAAAAAGGACCTGAATGAGCTGTGTGTGCTATGAGAACTTATAATATAGAACAGAGGATGTGAGAGAATACATCCCTAACTCATTCTATGAGGCTGATATAAACTTGTTATCGAAATCAGACAAGATCAGGAAAAGTAAGGAAGTGTAGAGGCCAATAGAAGCAAAAATCCTAAATAAAATAGTACCTTCAGTGAAAGTGAATCATCATCATTATTTACTATTACTATTTACTCTGGCACGAGTGTGAGAAAAGCTACACATGCCATGCACCACATTAACAGATTAAAAAATAATAATAATAATCCTCTTAACAGATATATATATACAATGTAATTGAACCCCTATCCAATACTTTTTTTAAAAAAAAGTCTTATCAAGCTCCTAGCAAATTTCCTTCACCTGACAAAGAGTACAATAAGTCTAAAATTAACATTCTTAATGGGGTAAGGTTGGAAGCATTTCTTTAGGAGCCAAACAAGGATGCCCATGGTCCCTCCTTCTAAGTCAGGACTCACCAGGGCTCCCTGCCCACACAGTGATCAGGAAAGAGAAATTACAGGCACAGGTATAGGGATGGAAGAAATAAAGCTCTTATTATCAGTAATAACTGGATTATCTTCAAAGGAAACCTAACAAAATTCTTAGGCAAAGTATGAGAAATAATGAGACCTTAACATCTGGCTGAACATAGACTCAATTCACAAAAATCACACATATTTCTATATACCAGCAACATGCTGGTACATGTACTATTTATAGAAACAAATATATGTTTAGGACTACATCTTTAAAAAGGTATGAGATATATATGGAGACAATCGTTTAAAATGTATTTTAAAACACTTTAAAAGACATAAATATAATAGAGAGATATATTGTGTTCACAGATAGGAAGTCCCAATATCACAACGATATCAATTCTTACCCACTTGAGCCATAGATTCAATGCAATTCCAATAAAAAATGCTAACAGGGTTGTTTATGGAACCTGACGAGGTGATTCTAAAATATATACGGGAGAGCAAAGGGCCAGGGAGACCCAAGCTGCTGCTAGAAATAATAAGGGTGGGGTCCACCTGCCAGACAGCATCATTTAGCACAAAGGCAGAGTGATGAACACAGGGAAGAAATGTGTGGGGAGAGGGCTTGGCAGGAAGAGAAGGGACCATGCGTGGAAGCTGCTGTGGGACAGGGAGCAGGGCGGTGGACGAGGAGGGTCTTCAGACACGGTGAGGGGGACTGAACACCCGAGTAGGAATGTAAGAGGCAAAGCCGGGAGTCCATAGAAGAAAACAAATGAGAACATCTCCCGGACTTGGGATGGAGGCGCCTACAAGGGTGCAGGGACCCCCGGAGCCGTCAGGAGACCCCACGTTGGGGGCAGGAGGGAAAGCACCTGCGGGCAGTGACGCTGGCAGCAGGACCAGACGCCCAGAGCAGTGGCGTCCAGGTTAGAACACCCGCGCATGTGTGGGTACCTTCCACAAATCGCCAAGGAGGTAAAACAAACAATCCAAGTTTTTAAATGGGCAAAAGGCATGAACAGACCTTTCACAGCAAAAGAAACATAAATGTAAACGTATGAAAAATTCCACCCGCATTAGTGATCAGGGAAATGCAAATAAGGACCACAGTTACATCCTTATTTTACTCCCACCAGACCGGCCAAGATCAGGGAATCTGACGATATCACATACCGGACGGGCAGAGCCCACAAATCACTGTGGGGAGTGTGACGATCGACACCCCCTTTGGAAGACAACTTAGTCTCATCAGGTCAGGTTAACCCGTCCACGTGCCCCACTCCTAGGTCTCAATCCAGAGAAACCCTTCCCTGCCAGGAGCGGACTCGGGGCACACGCTCTCCCTGCCCCTCCCCTCCCCCTCCCCAGCCGTGTCCCTAAGTCCTGGCTTCAGTCGAGGGAGGCAGCCTGACCAGACCCCCAACCTAGGGTCAGGCAGGCGGGGTTTCAGTCAAGCGTAACTGGGAAGGCCCCATAGCCATGCTGAGCCCTGGGTCTATCTTCCACATGAGGACAGGGCGACCCCGGCTCACCGAAGATCGCAAGTGAGCTGACACCTGCACACGACGAGGCTGGTGATCTTGAACCCAAAGCATGTGGTTCACACTCCTCTTGCCAGGCGTTTCTGCCGATGTGTGGCAGGTCCCGCTGCATGCCAGCATGCCCTGCGTGCCTGGGCACAGAATGAGCCAGGAGGTCACAAATGCTGCTGCCCAACGTGGCCGCAAAGCCCACGTGTGCCTGAGAGCACCCCACCCATGCAGCTCTCCTCCTTGACAAGCAGGGGCGCTAGTCCTGGCCTAAGGCACCCACAAAGCCCGAGCCTGGGTGGCCAGGGGCAGAGGCGGGAGACGGGCACCCCCAGAGGCCCGGGACCCCACCCAGACCAGAGGCGGAGGCTGAGACCTGACAGGGGTCAGGAGAGGGCCTCGGAGGGTGAGGATGCAGGGGTGCAACAGGGACGGAAGCTCCCCAGGCACAGAAGTACGAGGACAGCCTGGAGGAGGCCCCCTGGATGAGCTCCAAGCCCCATGGACCGGGGGCCTTAGGCCAGGCCACCTCCTCCCTCAGGGGTGGAGAGCAGGCCCAGGGGGTGAGAGGAGAGAAGGTCCAAACCCAGCGGGTCACTGAGGTCAGTGTGTGTGGTGGGGGGACTGGGGTCCCTCCCTGAGTCCAGGGAATGGAGGAGTGGGTGGCAATTCCCCAGACCCCCAAGGAGGGCAGGGCCTGGGCAGAGGCCACGAGAGGAGGGGACAAAGGCAGACGGGGTGGAGAGGGCTTGCTGGAGGTAGGGGTATGATTCTGAGCAGGGGGCAGTCTCTACCCTCATTCCAAAGTGCACGGCCTGTCTCTCAGCACCTCTCCCCCCTCCCTCTTCCCCGCAGGACCATGCACAGCAGTCCCATTGGCCCCGGGTCTGGCCTGTGAAGTGCCTGGTGAGTGCAGCAGGTCACTTGCTGCTCCCAAGCACACACCCAAAGCTACTGTGAGATTCTTCCACTGCTCTGGTCTCTGCTGTGAGCCTGGCAATGTCTGAGGGGGGCTGTCCATCAGTCTGGGTCCCAGAGTCAAAGCACAGGAGCAAAGGCACCTCCAACCCACTATGGGCATGTAACACGAGCTAGAACCAAACCCAGCCTTGGGCTCATTTGTTACTGCAGCCAAACAGCCTGAGCTGACTGATACAAGGAGGAACAGGGTGAGCTCCGTTTAACAGAGGGATGCGAAATCCTGCCGCTAACCTGCGTGTGATCCTCGGTGGCCCTTGAGGCCTCCCTCCCCCAGAGCAGAGCAAGTTGAAACTCCTCAAGGTGCTAATGTTCCGAGTGTGGGGGCACCAAGGTGTAGCCCCCGATCCCTTTCCCGGCAGACAGCAGTGGACGCTGGACCAGCAGAAAGGGACACAGCCATCAACGCCGAGAGCGTCAGCGTGGCAGAAGCCTTGCTTGCGGGGACAGCATTAGGGACAGCTTAACAATCCCGGGATCGAAGCTGTCCCCTTGCTTCTGTTTTCCCTTCTGAGCCTTTTCATCTGCCCTGTTGGCAACATCATTAATGAGCCATCAACAGATGTTCCTGAAGCAGCAGTGAGGTACCGGGGGGTGGGGGGGGGGGCGGGTAGTGGGGACCACAGAGTCACCGATGTGTGAGGGAGGCAAGGACATGGCTGGACGGGCCACCAGTGCAGGGAGGTTAGCCTAACCGCCGCCCCCCTTCTGCGATGTGCACTCAACTCCTACCCTGGGGCTGCAGGGAGGCTCAGCTGGGAAACAGGTAAAGCCTCGCAAAGGGGAGGGACGATGCTTAGTGATATCCTTCCCCTCCCGGGACCCCCGCAGAGCAACAAGGGTGAATCGCTGCCCCCCTAGGCCTGAGGTCTGAGCCAGGCGAAGGAGGGCACATCCTGAAAGATGACCCAGTGTCCAGCCGCCCCTGCCCCTGTCCGTGGTGCTGACGCTCCTCCCGTGGTCCATTTACAGGCTGGGAACACCAAGGCCCATGAACACACAGAAGGCAAGTGATGGGGTCAAGCCCACGTTGTTTGGAATCGGGTCCAGACTTCCCACGCCCACCTCAGTCGGACCCCTGTTCTCCAGATTGTGACCCGGTCACGGGGACGCATCCAATGGCGCCCGCTTGGGGCTGCTCAGAGCTTGCGGTTCCCACCAGTTGGGGCTGAAAAGGAGAAGCCAACCCCCAAAAAACCACAAGAAAGAAGGAGAGCTGGGCCCCCCGTTTCTGAGGGACAAGGAGGCTGGGGCAGCAGAAAGTGGGGAGCACCGGTTCTGCCCTCCTCGCCACAGCCCACGCCTCCGGGACCGCGCTCCAGGCAGCCGCAGCCCTTGCAGTTAGGGTGCGGCACACACCTGCCCACCCCGGGCGGGCTGCCTCTCAGCCCTGCCTTCTGAAAGCATCAATCGGCCCGGAGCGCTCCCGCCCTGGAGACAGGCCCGCGATTCGCTGGAGGGGTTGCATCCTTCAGTCTCCCGGCAGCCGTGTTCCGCCCCTCCACATTCTTCTATCTGCAGAGCACGCACTTTGAGAGAGAGCTTGTTTGGTGTCTGGGCGGTTTGTTTGGTTTAATTTTGTTGTTTCCCCCTCTCTGCTGTCAAGAGGTAAACAGACACTCTACTTGTCTTCCTGGGAGGGCCAATTAATAATGCTTCGGCAGCAGGTGCAGGAGGATGGCCAGGACCCGGGCACCGGGGTTTTCTTCCGGGCTGTGCCCCCAACCAGCTGTGTGACCCAGGCCAAGTCTCTGAGCCTCTCTGGGCCTCTTCTCCTTGCATACAGATTGGGGCTGGAACCCTGCCCAACCCTGAACTTTGAGGTGGTGCTGGCGGTGACAGTGCTCAGAGCACAGGCTGGGCTCCTAACAGACAGTTAGTTACCTGCACGGCTTCACTTAATCCCCCAAGCCCGGGAAAAGGATATTTCCAGACACGAAAAGGATGGCTCAGAGATAATACGCAGTTTCATCAAAGTCGCACAGCAAGCTAACTAACGCAGCCAGTACTCAGGCTGGGGCATTTCTAAGCTCTGCTCCTTCCCAGGCCGGGAGCTCGTCAGGACCAGACAGCCCTGCGGGCACCCTTGTTAGGTACTGTGGTCACTGCCACCATCACTCCCACATGCAGGGGCCCCAGGGGTGGCCTCAGCACCAAGTCCCCATCCCGGCTCCTCCTTGAACTGGGGGCCCCCTAACCTCCCCCCACCTCAGTTGTTTCATCTGTACGATGGGCATGCTGCCCCCTGCCCTGCCCCCTGCATAGGACAGGTGTGCGGCTCGGCTGAGTGAGGTTGGACTCACAGAGGTGGGGCACAAGCCCCCTCCGTCCTGCCCTGCGCCTCCCGCCCTGGAGGACACATCTGATCCCTCACACAGACGAGGATCCCAGGCCAGACGCAGCCCCTCCCAGGGCAGGTGGCATTTTAGGGAGACTGGATGGGGCAGGCGGTGCTGACTCAGGGGGAATGGACTCAGTGGCAGGACAGGTTTGGAAGCCGGACAACCAGGGCGCCTGTCCAGCCACTGCTGCGTGTGACCTCACTCATGCAACATTGCAGGAATGGCAGCAGTGACACGAACAGCAAGGCTGGCGACAGGACAGTGGGTGGGGGACATGGGGGCCTCAGGCCACCCCACTGCAGCTGCCCACCCACCCCTCAGACCCGAGGCTGGACCAGGGTGGCGGGGCTGGGCTAAGAGCTGAGCCTCTTCCAGAAACAGAAATCGATCTCACGCAAACACTCCTGGCTTCTCATTGCAAAAGGGCTACACGGTTCTGTCTCCCTTTCCCCTTCTTTCTTGGCGGCAAGCGCATGAGAGCCGTGGGCCTGGGCCTGCGGGCCTGGCAGCGCTGAGGTTCTCAATAAAACCAAATCTATATCTGTTTGCAGAAGGCAGGGCCCAGCCAACTGGATTCCGCTGGGTTCCAAGCCTCAGGGCTGCAGCTGGCTTCCCCGGCGCCCCATGTATTCCGAGTCCTGGCACAGGGGCCACCCCCTCACCCCAGCCTCCCCCTCCACCAGCGCCCACACATCGCCCCTCTCCAGACCCCACCTCCACCAGCTCAAGGCGACAGACACAGCAAATACTCCCCGAGTATATTTGCAGAGAGCACAGCAGCCCCGTCTGTGCACAGTGGTGGGGTGGGAGCTGTCCCGTGGACCGCTGCACCCTGTCTCCCTCTGGCCGTCCTCCCCCTTCCGGCTCCTCCCACTTCCAGTGCAACACCTGCCGCTCCCGACTTCCTGGCCCTGTCCAAAATCCCGAGGTGCGCGGGAAAGCCTGGACATCAGAGACTGGATTTGAACGCTGGCTCCGCCCCTCACCAGCTGCATGATTTGGGGCAAGTGCTGGTCTTTCTTAAGTTTCAGTCCCACGTCCACAAAATGCGCAACAGTGGGCTGTTTGTCATGAGAGCAGGACAGGGACCGGCCACACTCTGGGGCTCCTCGGGTGCTGTAGCCCTGCCCCCCATGCCCCCCACCAACCGCACGCCTGGTGGGAAGCTCCCAGCAGGCACAGCAGGCCCTCCGGCAGGTCCTGGACACTCACCCTACGCCCGGCCCTGTGCCAACAGCCAGAATGACGAGAGTGGCAGATGTGTCCACCTGGGGAGCTGGAGGCTGGAGGGGGGTCGGGGGAGGCTGGAGGGCCCCAAGGCATAATGAAGACACTGGGCTGGGGGCTCTGCTGCATAGAGGAAGGTGTGGGGCCCTGCAGGGGTACAGTCTGAATGGAGCACAGAGTGTGTGCTGCGGTGGTGGTGGGGGGTAAGAGGGTGCCGCGAGGTCACAGGAGAACAGTGGTCCCCCAAGAGCGAGGACCACGTGTCGTCCTCCCTGTGCTCCCTGCCCCCACCTGCCTGCATCGCCCTCCTGACAGCAGGGGCTCTAAGGAAGGCCCATAGGTCAAGTCACAGCTGCCCTAAGGCAGGCACGCTGTCAGCACCGACAGGAGAGGTGACAGTGGAGGGAGTGTGGAGAGCGGAACTCTTAGGTACAGAGGCCTCCGGGGACTGGAGGGCAAGGACATGAGTTAGAACATGAGCCCCAGCTTGGGGAGGGCTCTGAAGAAGATATGAGCATCGCAAAGACAGAGATCACTTTTCTTCTCCATTCTCCCAGGGCCTCGTACCATGCCTGCTGTGGAGGACGCGCTCTTATCACCATAATCACCACCACTGCCGCCACCACCACCACCATCACCACAGCCACCACCACCATCACCACCACCACCACCACCTCCATCACCACCACCACCACCATCACCACCATCACCACCATCACCACCACCACCTCCATCACCACCACCATCACCACCATCACCACCTCCGCCACCACCACCATCACCACCATCACCACCATCACCATCACCACCACCATCACCATCACCACCTCCATCACCACCATCACCACCATCACCACCTCCGCCACCACCACCACCACCATCACCACCATCACCACCATCACCACCACCACCTCCATCACCATCACCACCACCACCACCACCATCACCACCACCATCACCATCACCACCTCCATCACCACCATCACCACCATCACCACCTCCGCCACCACCACCATCACCACCATCACCACCATCACCACCACCACCTCCATCACCATCACCATCACCACCACCACCACCACCACCTCCATCACCATCACCACCACCATCACCATCACCGCCACCACCTCCATCACCACCACCATCACCACCACCACCATCACCACAGCCACCACCACCATCACCACCACCACCACCATCACCACCACCACCTCCATCACCACCACCATCACCATCACCACCACCACCACCATCACCACCACCACCTCCATCATCAGAACAAGTCACTGTGCTAAGTGCTTCCCATGCAACCCGCTGAGGCAGCCCTGTTTGCATGTTACAGAAAAGGGAAATGAGAAGCAGAGCGGTTCGGCAACACACTCAGAGTCACCCACAGGCAGTCACTGCAGAGCCGGGATTGGAACCCAGTCTGTGTGACTCCAGGGACCGTCCTCATCTCTTAACTAAACAGCAGGGGCTGCCCCTACTCAGCACAGCTTCTGAAGAAGGGGAGTCTCGATGTGAATCGGACAAGATGCTGGGCTCACTCTGGTCCTCCAGATCACTGTTTCTCTGGGCCACTCACTGGTACTGGAAGGAAAAGAGGTTCATTTGCATGCAATTTGCATACAGCTGCTGAAAATGAGCCCAGATTCCTACCACTTCAAAACTGCATTGTTTCTGCCTTGAAAGGGACCTTCCCACGCACACAGCCATCCCCCAGTCACCCCGCGGTGGGGTGGTGTCCCCTCGTCACCTCTCTGGAGCGGTCGATTCCCCACTCCCAGTCCAGCCCCCACTCAGGGGTGACCTGAGCCTGAGAACCTCCGTCCTCTGGAGTAGCCAGGAGCTCCCACGGCCCTCCCAGCTGAAGCCTGCGGAGCAGGGCAGGGGTGGGGGCAGGCGGGGGCATAGGTCCTGCAAGGGAGCTTCCGAAGTGGGCCACCCGGCATGCGCGGCAGTTCCCTGTGAGAATTGGACCCGGTACCCTGCACAGCCGGCCCGGTCAGTCTTACCACCAGGACTGGGCCAGATGCCAGGCGCTGCCTCAGGAGGCTCTCCCCTCCTCCAGGCCACCATCTTCCCGCGGGACCCCCGGCCCGCCCCCCCATCTGCCTGCCCTGTGTCCAGGTTCGGGAAGGCCAGGCAGCTCCTCTGCTCCCACGGTGCTCCGAAGTTCAGTCTGGGACTAGCAGACCGGGAGGAAGCCGTGCTAGGAGGGCCGCTCGGAAGCTCGCCCCCCAGGTGGGTGTTCAGGGGTACTGTGGACAAGGCCTGGGCTCTCTGCGGACCCGCCCAGGAGAGGGGCCCATCTGATCAGTGGCCAGCTGACGTGAGGTGCGGCCAGGCGCCCCTCCCGCCGAGGGGTGAGCTCAGGGCCCGGCGGCCTGGCCTGGGGCGTGCAGCTCTTCCTCTGCCCCGTGCCCGGCTCCCTCACGGGCCTCCCACAGACCAGCGGCCTCCCGGAGAAGCCCTTCTGCCCACCTGGTGCCCCATCTAGGAAGCAGGCCACTCCCACCTTCATGCTCCGGACACTGCCTGGATGGCGAGCAAGGAGAACACATGCCTGCGCACAGGCACGTATGACACGTGGGCACATACGTAAACCTCGTGCACAGCACGGCAACACACCTGAGCACGCACACACACCACGTACACACATGCATGCACACGCGCGCACACGTGCACTTCCCGCCACCAGGCCTGCCCATGCCTGTGTCCCCCGCATGCTGTGAGCGCTGGTGGCCGCGTGTCCCTGAGTCTAGGGCAAGTCTTCACCATCTGGCCTCACAGGTCTCATCTGTGCAGGGGCTGAGCCTCTTCTCACCTCAGGGGCTCAGAGGCACCCCTCGGGGGGCAGGGACTTCCAGCTTTAAGACTGCCCCTCAGAGCCAGCCCCCCCCTCCTTTGGAGGCCTTTCCACGTTCACCTGGGCCGTGTTGACTTATCCTCTGTCCTCCTCTGGCCCACGGGCCTGGCGTTCCATTAGCCATCTCTCTGGCAGTTCCTCCTGGGCCTCAAGGACACCCCTGACCCTTGTCTCCAGAACAGGAATGTGTGTCAGGCTGGACCCCCGCACCCACGGGGAGCACCACTCATGTGATCAGCATAGCAGGAAGCACACGGGGCGGCCCTGCACCCACTCCCAAGGGCAGGCCCATCTCCCCTGAGCAGAGACTTCTTTACGGATCAAGAAAGGGTGAGAGGGCCTCTGCTGGGAGGGGCTTTCCTGCCCAGCCTTGCTGCGAGTGGTCCGCAGGCTGTAGTCGCTCACCCTGGGCCCAGGGCAGCCGGAGCACGGCCCCAGGACCCGCACCACCTCCCTGCTGCCTGCAGGCTCTGCAGGCCCCACCAGGTCCGGTGTCCAGGCCAGCCAGAGAGCAGGCAGGTCGGCCCACGTCCGCCGCTTAGAGGAGTGGGGACACCCGCAGAGTCACACTGAAACTGGGCCAAGGCAGCGCCCACCTGACCTGAAGCTGCTGTGAGTCGCCAAGGACACTGGGGCAGGTGGAGCACACGGCGGGGTGCAGGCCCCCCCCAGTCCCTCTGTCCTATGCCCGTGACCTCTGCCCGTCTACCCAGGCGTGGTGAGCCCGGCCACCAGCAGATTGACTTAAATCTTCGCCTGGGGTTACTTTTCTGCAGGCCATCACTCAGAGCAGGGCTGCGGAGCGCACAGAGCCACGGGGTGCGGGAAGGGGCACGGCTTGGGGCCCAGCCCGAGGCCCGGGTGCACACGGGGTCCCCCTCCCCGCCCCCCGCGGCCCCACCAGCTGTCCCTCCCGGCGCCTGGAACCCAATTCACATTTACATTTCCCAGCAGATGGTGGGGAGAATTTATAACAGTCTGATCATGAAAATAAGATTCTCCGGTGTTCTCTGCACCCAGGGACTCAGGCCTCGGCAAATCCAATTGCTGCTTATCTACCCTGCTCGGCTCCAAATTAAAAGGCACCTCCCCTCCCCCACAAGCTGCCCAGCGTGGCCCTCAGCCTGGCCAGGGCAGCAGGTCCCAGGCCCAAAACAGCCCGGACGAGGCCTCTCAGGCTCTCAGATTACAACATCCTGTCACTGGGAACAGGATGAAGGGCTCTGGCCAGAGAGTCCCTCCTCACCCTCCCTGGAGGCTCGGGGCCTGGGCCAGGCCACCAGCTGGGCACTTCGCGAGTCCTGCCCTTGGCTGGACTTGGATTAGCTCAGAAGCCCAAGCTCCCCAAGACAGCATCCGACCCCGGGCCTGGCCCACTGGAGACCTTGCCTCCTCCTGCACCTCCTCATCTCCCCGGCCCTGCCTTCCGGGTGCCTCTGCATAGGTGCGGGCGGTACACAGACCGTGCAGTGCGTTGACAGAGCACAGACTGCACGCTGAGCACCGTCCCGGGGGCCGGGGGCAGCCAGGGCCCGGCCTTGTGGAGGTTCCCTGCCCAGGAAGACAAGGACTTACAGGGGGCGTTGGCACGTGTGGGGATGGGAGGGCGAGAGGCAGCAGGGGAAGCCTCTCTGTTAAGCACATGTGTGAGTAAAGACCTACACTGGGCAGCAGTTAGGATGTGGAAAGGATGCAGGAGAGTGGGAAGAAAGGAGGCCGACCTTGTCCCTGGCACCTGCGGGGCATTCACTGCTTTTTTCTGCTGCTGCGGCCTGAGGACAGTTGCACAGCTCCCCACGCAGGGCCTCAGGGTGGGCGTTCAAAGTTCAGCATCATCCCTCATCCTCGTCCTTGAGGCAGCTCCAATGGAGGGTGGGGGGGCGTTACTTCCCCCAAAGCTGGTGGTTTGTCTGGGCTTCCTGCTAAGCCACCAGCTCCAAAAGGTAGGCCACGGGACGCAGCACGGTCCGCTTGTGTTGTGATAGGATGACCAGGTCTGTGTCCATGAGACAGGCCCACGATGATCCTTTCCCATACGTGTGTCACCTTTGATTTGACCTCGAGTTATGTATTTAGGAATTCCCCCTTTTTCCGTTCTCCGGGGAGGTTTGTGTAAGACTGGATCTCTGCCCTGACAGTTGGGTAGAGCGCACGTAAAAGACCAATCGGGCTTAGTGTTTCCATAGGGAGAAAGTCTTTCCAACCCATTCTATTTCTTTAATGGCTACAGAACCACTGATCTATTTATTCTTGAGTCAATGTTGGCAAACCGTACTTTTCTAGGAATCTGTCCATTTTTTCCCTAAGTTTCCAAACTTGTTGGCATAAGACCGTTCATAGAATCCTCTTATTACTTTGGAATTTCTGCTCTTTCAATGCTGGATCAATCTTACTAGTGGTTTGTCTATTTTCACCATCTTTCCGAAGAACCATCTCTTGGCTTCCTGCAGATGCTGTTATAACTTAATAAATTCTTAGTCTCTATAATCTTCTTCCTTCTAATTTCTCAGGGTTCATTCTGTAGTCCTTTTACCCTTATTTATTGTCTTTTTAATATCTTAATTCATTAATTTTCAGCCTTTCTTCTTTTGTTGTGTAAGTATTTAAGGCTATTAGTCTCCTTTGAAGTACCTCACAGATTTTGATATGTAGTATTTTCATCATTATTCAATTATGTCTTTTTCACATATTAATGATTTCTTCATCGACCTCCCAGTCAGTTAGGACTGTTTTAAGTATTTCCCAACATACAAGGAATTTTTCTTTATTTTTGTGCATTTTCTAATAATTGTAGTGTTTTACCCACTACTGATTCTTTGAAGTTTGTTGACACTTGCTCTATGACCTAAGTCATGGTCAAAATCTGTAGCCGTCCCAGGCGTCCTGGAGAAGACCGTTACCTGCTGTTTGAGGGTCCAGTAAGTCAAGTGCCGACTATCACCGAAACCTGAACTATATTCACTAATTCCTGGTCTCTGTGCCCATGTTGACACCTTCTTCTCTCGTGACGGAGTCCCTTTGCAGGTGGGAAGTTCTGGCTTTGTTTATCTATTAGAGCTCTTTTATTAGGTGTATAGAAATGTCAGATTTTTTCATCTTCCGGAGGAGCTGAGCCGATCATGCAGTGATCTGTGCTATCCTGTTTAATACATTTACTTATATGATTAATCCTGGTGGTATTCATGTACATACATATTTGTCTTCACGTCCATTTTGTCCAAAGCTGACCTTACCGCTCACACCCTCCCTGACTCTCTGACCGATGTGTCTTTCTTTACAGCTTCATTCTCACCTTCTGGTCCTTATGTTTTACCGGATCACTTGTAAATGGCAAAGAGATATTTTTTTTCCTACAATCTGATGATCCTTGACATTTAATAGGCTCTTCTAATCCGTCCACATTAATTTGTTTACTGGACACGATTTCAAAAGCTTGCCTCAGGTTTTCTACTTGTCCAAGTTTTTTTCTTCTGTATTATTTTAGTTTCTCTCTTTTTTCCCCTTTTTTATTCAGTAAAGACTTCTTGTCCGCTTACTTGCATTCTTACTCCTTTCTTCCTGGTGTGGAAGTTATAGACTCCTACAATACTCTTCCAGAGGTTGCTGCTGCCTTCAGTTTTATTGTATTTTCCGCTGGTGTCTTGTGCGTGTAGGTCTGTGAGACGCTATCACACATGCAGATCCCTGTGCCGCTGTGGTGACCGGATACAGAGCTGCTCCAATACCTCGGGGCGCTCTCGTGCTGTCCTAGAGTTGCACCCACCCAGCCCACCTCCCGGTCCCATTTCTATCTCCACAATCTCGTCCCTTAGAGCATGTCAGACCCACGGAATCACCCAGCATGGGCTCTACAAGACAGGCTCCTCCACTCAGCAAAATGCCCTCAGAACCCTCCACCTTGTTCATCCTCTTTATTACTGAGTAGTATTTCTTGGCATGGATGCACCACAGTTTAACCATTTACCCACAGAAGGCATCTGGGTTATTTCCAGTTTGGGGCTGTTACAGATAAAGGTGCTGTGAATACCTGCGTACAGGTTTTCGTGTAAACATGACTTTTTATTTCTCTAGGATAAATGCGCAGGAGTGCAATTGTTGGGAAGTATCGTAAGTGAATGTTTAACTTTTTAAGAAACTACCACAGTGTTTCCCAGAGTAGCTGTATCATTTTGCATTCCCGCCAGCAGTGTATGAATGGTCCACTTTCTCTGGATCTCTTATTTTAGCCATTCTAGCGGGCGTGCGGTGGTTTCTCATTATGGTTTTAATTTGCATTTCTCTTATGGCTAGTGATGTTGAACATCTTTTCAGATGCTTATTTTCTATCCATATATCTTCTTTGGTGAAGGGTCTGCTCAAATCTTTTGCCCATTTTCTAATTCAAGTATATTTTTTCTTATTGTTGGAATTAGAGATCTCTTTATATATTCAGGATACAAGTCCTCTGCCAGATATGTGATCTACAAACATTATCTCCCAGTAAGTAGTTTGTCTTTTTATCCTCTTAACAGGGTCGTTTGAAGAGCGTAAGTCTTTAATTTCAATGAAGGAATCCTTGAATTTTTACCATGTATCGTTATTAACAGACACCAAAATTAATGAATATTTAATTTCTCTGAAAATGGGCTCAGACTAACTCAATCACTATCATTGTCCCATTGTTGTTCTGCCCTTTCTCAAAACTTAATTGCACAAATAAGACATTACAGTCAAAAAACACTGTTTAATATGAAATGATGTCATTATCTCACACAGTCCTTTGTTGGATCTGCCCCACGTTTACCAGCTCCTTGGTTCACTTTCCTCGTCACAGACCTTCCTTTGAAGATTATTCTCCATCCTCGAGTCCATCCTTCAGAAGCTCCTTTAGTGAAAGTCTGTTGGCGGTAAACTCTCAAGTTTTCACTTGTCTTTGCTCTCCAGAGACGGTTTTGCGGGCGGCGCGATTCCAGGCTGACAGTCCCTTCTCTCGGCCTTGGCGGGTATCACTCCACCGTCCCCAGCCTCCACGGCCGCTGCCGTGACTGAGCTGGGAGAGGGGCTCTGTCACTGTGCCCCTCCTCGCGAGCCTCCTTCCCGCTCTGGGGCCGCGGTTTCCAGGAGGCATGGAGCTGCCAGGTGTCAGGTGCCTCTTGTGTCTGTGGGATGGTGGGCGGTCGGGGTGGGGCCTCCTCACGCACTGTCTTTCCTCATTCAATTCTCTTCTCCTGGGACCCCGCCCCGACCTGTGCTGAATTGCTGGTATACCCTCCGCACCCCTTCACCCGTCGCCCTTTCCATTTCCTTAGCTCTCCCTGGCACACTGTCACTTCCCCAGCTAAACCTCCCAGGTTGCTCCTCTCACATCATCCGGGACCAAATGTGTTGCCCGGTCCCCCGCCAAGTCCTCTGTTCTAAAATTTATCACTGATCTTTTCCAGACTCATTGGGTCCCTTTTGATCATCTCTTATTATTACTCATCTTTGTGATTTCATCTAATTTTTAAAATATTTCTTAGAAACTATCTTATGTTAGGTATCTGATTAATTCCTGGGGTTCTGCATGGGTCAACAGTGGCTGCCCTAACAAGTAACACAGACTCGGTGGTTCAAACAACAGAAATTCACCCCGACCCCGTCCTGGAGGCCAAAAGTCAGATACCACGGGGTCTGCAGGTCTCCTCCTCCTCCTGAGGCCTATCTCCCTGGCGTGTGGACAGCCCTCCCCCTCCGTGTCCTCACGCGGCCGTCCCTCTGTGCCCATGTGTTCTCATCTCCTGTTCTTATAAGGACACGAGTCACGTAAAATCCGAGGTCACCCCAGAGACGTCACCTTACCTCAATCACCTCTGAAGGCCCCAACTCCAAACACAGTCACCTGCTCAGGTCCTGGGGTGAGGAATTCAACATCTGAACTTTAGGGGGACATAATTTAGCCTGCATCGGGCCTAAAGCTGTGGTCTTGTTATTTCTGCAACTGCTGGCCCTCCCTCCTCCTCTGCACCCCGTGGCTGCCCACTGCAGACTAAGTGACCTCTGCCTGTGGGTTCACGTGGCTCTTCTTCTGAGGGTCCCCCAAAGGCCTACGGGGCTCTCCCCGAAAGGACCGTCTGCCAGGATCTCGGCTGCCTCCCGTCCAGCGCTTTTGCCTGGGGTGGCGAGGGGCTGGCGGTGCAGGGACAAGTCTGGTTACTTTGCTTCCCCCGCGAGCCAGCAAAGCATTTACAGTCCTTCACGTGGTTTCTTCCACGTGAAGTTGTCTCCTAGCAGGGGAGCCGCACGGGCTGCTGAACCCCCAGGGTACCAAGAGGGATCGGCCCAACTCCTTGCCTGCGGCTCTCCCAGGCCGGGGACCCGGCCCTACTCACTTGGGGGCACATGGACGGGCTCACGCACTTGGTAAAGCAGCGCGACGAAGGGACCGGGCATGAACTGAAAATCCTGAAACCGGGCTCCAAGAGGCCCCCAGCTCTCTCCATGACTCCGGCCATCACCCCTGCGCCCCCAAGGCCACCCAGCCTCAGATTTGCCATGGTGACCTGGGGTCTCTGCAGGATCTGAGGAAAGCTGTCCTGGCCACCCTCCAGCCTGTCTCACTGGAACACAGAGGTCTTGCAGTCAACCAGAGCAGGCCACAGAAACATGGCCTGCCGTGGTGGCTGACGCCTTCTAGACGCCCCGCATCAGAACCCTTCGGCCTTCACACCTATGGGCTGCTCTGTGCACGGGACGCTGCTGCCCTTCCCCCTCTCCTTAAAACCCCCGGGCACCTGTCACCCAGCCTCCACGGGGTCTCCTCCTCTCTCTGCCACCCTGTCCCCGGGCTCCCACACGGGGTCCTCAGAGCCCCCCTGGCCCCCGGGCCCCGCACAGGACAGCAACGCTGCCCGCCCTCACCACCCTCCTGGTGGCCCTCCTCTCCCCCATCTCCCTGTCCAGGCCCGCCATCTGCCTGGTCACCCGGCCCAGAGTCTGGGCAGAAGGCAGAGAAGGTTCTGGAACCCCCCCGGGAGGGTCAGATGTCTCCCCGCTGCCTCACCTCACATGCTCCTCCCTCAAAGCTCTGCTTCTGACCAGCTCCTGTCTAAGCCAAGACCCAGCCTCCTCCTAACGGATCTTCAGGCCACCCCGACCCCAGACCCTTGGTTCCCCTTCCCGCAGGAACACCCCTGCGCTCGAGGCCAGGCAGAGCTCCTGTCCCCCTGCCTGCCACCCAGGCTCCCTCGTGCACCCGCAGACCGATGGCCCGACAGGCAGGCACCCCAGCCCAGTCGTGCCCTGCCTGGTCCTCAGCGGGCAGAGAGCACACTGGCCCTTGGAGGCAGTCAGACCTCTACTCAGCCTGGGCTGCTGTGTCCTCAGCACTCAGTGCAGGGCCCAGAGCAGGTGTCCAATAGGGATTATGGGACTGGCCAGGGTCAGAGTTCAGCACGGGACCAGGGTCAGAGTTCAGCACGGGACCAGGGTCAGGGCTCAGCATGTGACCAGGATCAGGGCTCCGAGTGTGACCAGGGTCAGAGCTAGGTTGGGATCCGAGTAGGTGTTGACCAGGGTTAGTGGGTAACCTTGGAGAGCAGTGTTCATTGCCTATAGAGAGATGTGTGTCCACTGCAGTGGGCATCTTAGTGGACAAGCAGGGTCCGTGCCTTTCACCTGGAATGAAGCTCTAGAAAGACGCCAGACATGGCACTGAAATGCACTCTGGCTTTGTAGGGCTGAAGGAAAGGCCGCCATGGAGAACACATGGTGTCCTCCAGACCGCAGGGGAAGAGGAGGCTGGAAGGGCGCTGGCCACACTGCAGAGGGCTGGATGGGCAGTTAAGGAGTTCGGGCTCTCTTTTGTGGACAAGAGCTGCTGACATGCTGCTGGCCCCACGGTAAACAGAGAAACCAGGAAAAGTCCCTCCCACTGTGTGTGTTCCACCCTGGTCTCTGCTCCCCTCAGTGCCAGGCTGCCTGGGAGCCCTGGGACCAGCACGCTGTCCAGTTTACGCCAGGACCTCAGCCTCTCGCTTCCAGAAAAGGCTTTCATCACGAGTCTAGAGAAGGCAGCCAAGGGGAAGCTGGAGGTGGCACAGCCCGAGGGCCACGAGGACCCCAACAGCCACCCGAATTGTGCGCTGAGCCCCTGTGCCCTGCCTGGCGGGGCCAGGATCTGGGGCCAGCCCCGAGGGACCCCGCAGGGCCAGGAGTCACAGGTGAGGCGGATCTGACACCGGCGGGGGGATCAGGGCCGCCTGCCAGCCGAGGGCAGAGGCAGAGCCCCCGCGCAGACAGACGGGCTCCATCTCATTTCCTGTCAGCATCACCCTCGTTATCATCACTGCCTTTTTTTGTTGTTATTTTATGCTTATATGAGAAAAATATCTTTTTCCAAGAAAAGTCGACAGGTATAAAATGGCATCCCACCCCGTCCAGTACCAACGAACATATGTGCACATACATATATATACCCCACACCGCAGGCATAAAATAGAGAGAAATAACCGCAGGCCCATGGGGCGTGGTTCCCTCGGGGCAGAATCAAGAGGATGCAGGGGCCCAGCCCCCCTCAGTCCATACGCCCGCAGAGCAGGCGGGCTTCCAGGAGTCACTCCAGGGCACACGCCGGGGGCTTTCTGGGGGCCCAGCAGAGCCACACTCGAGGACCCACACCCGAGGCAGTGGTTTGGGGGCGCTGCGCTCCGCGTGCTTCTTCCCGCAGCTCCGCTCACCCACTGCCCGCCGAGAGGCGCCCCGTTCTGCCCTCCACAGCACTCGCCCCGACGGTCGGAGCACGGGATGGGAGCGGAGGGGGCTCAGTCCGCCCACCGGCGTCACCCTGAGCAGACCTCAGCCCGGCCCTCCGTTCGCGTCACAGGCCCACGGACAATGGCAGGACGGAAGGGGCAACCACAGGCCAAGTCCTGCATCCTCTCTGGCTCCATCGAGGCCCCATCTCTGCCCCTCAGAGGGGCAGGACCGGAGTCCCTGCTCTGCACGCGGCCCACGGGGTCCAGACCCTAGATCTCCTCCTCCACCTTCAGGATCATCCCTGAGAAGACCTCCTGGCCTGTGTGGCTGCCCTGGGAGCCTCCAGCTGGCCTGCAGGCTGTCCCGCCCCCAGGGGAGCCATCTGGGACTGCTGGCGAGGCGCCCCGGGTCGGGAGGGCCTCCACCAGCCTCTCCAGGGTCTGGTTGAGGGCCTCGACGCCGTCGGCCAGCCGCTGGAGCAGCAGGTTCTGCTGGGCCATCAGGGTACTCTGCTGCTGGGACCAGGCGCTGAGCAGGGCGCCCTGCTGCCGTTGCGAGTCCAGCAGCCGCCGTTCCAAGTCCGAGGCCTCAGCCCCTGAGGGCTTCCCGGGGGGCTGGGGTGCCGTCGAGGAGGGCAGCGAGGGCCGGGAGGCCCCGGGGAATGTGGCCGCGGGGGGTGCCGAGGCCGGGGAGGCGGGCGGGGAGGGTGAGGAGGGGGACGCAGGGAAGGCTCCTCGGGGGTCCAGGGGGTCGGCTTCAGGCAGGCTCGGCCCATCCAGCGTCCGCAGGGGTAGCCACAGGCAGCCAGGGGCCTCGTCCTCGTCGGCTGGCAGAGGGAGACAGGAAACGTGAGCCTTCTCCAGCCAGGACCGGGGCAATGCCAGGGAGCACCACCTGCACGAGGCCCTCTGCCCGCGCAGCTATTTAGGTCTCACGGGGCCCCTCTGCAGTGGGCAGCAGCGCCCTCACTAGGACACCAAGACTCAGAGGGCGAAAGACGTCCTCCAGTAACGTCAAGGTAAAACTTCAACCTGGCAGCTCCAAAGCCAAGGTGCCACCACCATGCTGCCATCTGTCTGTCCATCCACCCACCCACCCAAGCTGGCCATTATCTACCCACCCTCCTGTCTGCCCATCTGTCTACCTACACATATCCACCCACTCATCCGTCCCCTCATCTATCTGCCCATCTGTTTGCTCATCAAGCATCCATCCGTCCCTCCATCTGTCCACCTCCTTCCTTCCTTTCATCCTTCTTCCTTACATCCATCCATCCATCCATTTGTTCATCTCTCAGCCATCCATCCTCAAAGCACCCATCCATCATCCATCCATCATCCATCCCTCCATCATCCATCCATCCATCAACTATCCATCCTTGATCTGTCTATCCATCCACCCACACCTCTATCCATCCACCCACTTGTGTATACACCCTTCCAATCCTTCAGTCCCTCCATCCCTCCATCCATCTACCCATCCATCTGTCTGTCCGTCCATCCATCCACCAAGCGGACATCCCATAAAGATGAACAGCTGTATATAGAAG